>NW_005187455.1:1042898-1111648 GCF_000239375.1 Pundamilia nyererei
ACACGCACACACACACACACACACGCACACACACACACACACGCACAGTCATTTTCCGACAGAGAAGGAGTGAAGCGGGTGAAAGATTTTCCCTGAAGGTAGATGTTACTTGGTCAGAAACAAGAAAACACTTAGGAAGGGTGGTTCACCAGAGTGGAACAAGAATACTGAACAGAGCAGACAAGACTCTCGAATGCAAAGGCAGCATGACGTTTTTATAATAGTGCAAGACCCCTTCATCCTCCATTTCGATAATGGAGTGGAAAAAACTGCACACACAAGGTATTCACACTGCAAATTAAATGGCCAGAAATTTGTGCTTCCATCATTTTGATTGGTCAGATTTTAGCCATCTCACACCTCTGCACTTCTTTTCTCCTCGAGCTTTTTGCACTGTTGCTGTGCTTCATGCAGTGCTGAAGTCAGTTTTAGCAATACAGAGAAACTAGCAGATTTTTCATTGTGTTTGCATAGTGAAAAAAACTTAAATTAGGGCTGTGGGTGGGGCTGCTTTGTGAGGTGCGGCCTCATACATGACATTTGTCTGTTTTATAAAGTCTGTAATCCTCATGTATAGAACATACACAGCACAGGCTTCACAGAAAATCCTTCATTAATTAAAGAAGTTCCTGATTAGAAGAAGCTTGCATTGTTTTTGTGAAGGCCGTCTGTTTCTTATTTGAAAAGCAATGACAAACAGTCCTTTTGTCTTAAAGTTTGGACTGTGTCTAGAGAGAAAAAAATAACAGTATTGCCCTCACTAATCAGATCAGAGAACTGAGAGCAAGAGAGAGACTGTACATACACAAGTACTACATAAAGTAGATTTAAAGTAAATGTTGATGTATGATGTCTGGAAAAGCTGCTCCCAGATGAAATGACAATATTTTATGTAGAACTGAGCTGAAACTGCAAAATAAAATATAAAAGAAACAAGAGACAGAGCAAACGGGGAGAATGAGAAAAAGATGACAGAGAGAGAGAGGGAGGGAGAGAGGGTGAGATGGGAGTGAAAAAGAAAGGCTGGACTGCTATTGCCACAGGAGAGGTTTCAATTTAAAAACACACAGCCGGCTTTCCTGTCCAATTCGCCAAATTACTGACGAACAACTCACCCCCGAAGAGACGGGGGGAGTAAGATAAGGAGTGTGTGAGTGTGCGTGCGTGTGGCAAGGCGTCCCTCTCATCTCATTTTCCAGCTTAGACGACATCTCTCTGTCAGATACACTCACACACACATACACACACACAAAGTCAGCCCTCTGAAATATTTACTAGCCTCATGTGGGGAAATCTCTAAGGATTATCCCCAATAACCTGTTTAACTTAATCCTTATCTCACACACATGAATAATAAATCTCTCCCCCACTCCCCGTCGCTCTCCCGCTCTCTGAGAAGGACCGAGAAGTAACGCCTCTCTCACCTTACTCTCCATCACCCTCCCTCCCTTCTCCTATCTCACACACTCACTCCATCTGCTTCATGAACATGAGCCGGCTGCTTTCTCTGCCTCTCCTAGTGTTTTTGAGCTGTTTTGACATATGCACTCCCTCTCTGCTTCTCTTGCTCTCTCCCTTTTTTTCTGTCTTTTCACCAATCCACCAATACCTCCCCATACCTCCATCTCTTTCTGTTTTCCCCTCCAGGACAGGAAAAGGAGCAGTAGCTGGGAGCACCAGCGGACAACACTAACCAGAATAACAGGAAGAGGAAGTGGGCAGTGACCTGTGTGAGAGAGGACTGCGGTCAGACAGCTGTGGTTCACCATTTTTGGGTCTTGGATGAGAAAACCACATCAGAGGGGAGAGAGGAAAAGAGAACAAGAGAGACTCGAAACCTGTTGGATTCACACCTGCGGAAAAACCTCGACAACCTGAGAAGAGAAAGAGGGTGACAAAGACATTTTGGGGTAAAAACTCCACTGTTGGAGTAGCTGGAGCTTTTACTTTTTTGATAAATCTTACTAACTAAGAGACAACTGTAATACCCACTTGAGTAAAAACTGATAATTATCTGATGAGTGGGGGTTTTTTTATATTTGATTCTCAGTTTTTCTTTGGAAATCCATCTCTGGGATACAACTTAAGAGGCATCAACCCATTTTTCATCATCACAGACTTTCTTATCTCTCTGGCAGTCCAGGAAGGGATTTGTACAGAAGCCTAGTAAAAATCTAACAAAGAGAGAAATCCCTGCTTGTACACCTGCTGCTCTCATTCTACATCAGGGGGAAAAAAAGGAGTACGAGAGAGGAAAAGAAGTAGTCGTATCAGTAGGTGGTTTTTGCCTCTGTTGAGCTCATGACCACCCACCAACCACTGATTTCTACCTGCGAAATTAATAAAGCATAACTCAAGTCTGAGCAAGTGAACACGTTGAAGGATTTGGGCTTCATTTTATACCTCGACAAAGATCTGAACAGCAGTTCTGCCTGGCTTCGACTTCAGTTTGACTGGTAAGTTCTCTTTTTATGTCTTGGAAAGAAAAATACTGTGCATGTGTGTTATATATGTGTGTGTCTGTACCTGAATAATGAGAATGTGAGTTGGTGAAGGGTGTGCGCTTTCATGTTCAGCAAATGGAAAGTGTGAAGCAGTTCTTTCTGATTGAAAAGCAGTGCACTGCAGCGTACCCAGAAAAATGTAGCCCAGATCCCTTTAAAACGCTACAGGCTACTTTCCCATTCACTCCAGGGTGAAATGCTCATGAATACTTGTAAAACTGCCTCCAAGAAGGTACAGAAATAACTGAAAATGATGGTTACAACCCCTTTTAAGGACATGCTGTCAGCCCCCGTCACTGTTCACATATGCTGTGCCAATGATCTCGGACAGCTCTGTGTAGATTTGAATGCTGTAATTGAGTGCTGTTCTCCCCCCCAGAGGCTGGACTGTCATTCCTGGAGACAAGAGGTTATAACCATTAGAACAATACAGGATGATCCGGAGACACAGCAGGAAAAATTTAGAACCAATCTCAGTTCACCGGGTGGTCTTCAGTTATTCAATTTTGAGGAGTTAAACAATGAAAAAAAAACTTAACTGTCAAGCTGATGTCAAGTTCATTTGCGATTAAATATTGATGAAACAAAGTATGACGCACATCTAATATTAAAAGGTAGCGTAGCTCTTGTCAGTTGAGTGGTGTCAATTTGTGAGCTGAAGACTTCCTTGCGTTATAGTGAGTTTAGGCTCCCTCTTATCAACCTTTCAAGCCAAACTGTACATGAAAGGATAGAGAAAATAACACCTTACAGTAAAATTTTAATTTCTATTAGGTTATTCAGAGTGTGCTGTAGTTGCCTGTGGCTATCACTACACAGACAAAGTGTTTCTGTGTACCTGCACATATGCCCTGTATATATGGGAACAGTTGTTTTGTAGTACTCTGGATCTATGGCTCAAAGTGATAGAAGTGATTTGATTTGTTTGTTACATTGAAAGCCGTTGATGCAACTAAACCCAGTGGTCTAATTCCTGGAGAGAGAAATCCTTTGGGTGCCATCTGGGAGACTTCACCCTCCCACACACACACACACACACACACACAAACACACAAACACACAAGATTCATGATTAGAGCCGTTCATTCATTCAGATATGTCAGTGTGGTTGACAAGCTGTCCAGCTGTGGCGATGTTAGTTCAGCTGAAGTTACTGATTACTACTGAAAGACCCAGTTAAGGTTTTACTTAAAGGGACTGACCTGTATTCTTTGTTTTACACAGTATACCTTATTCCATTGTGTATCTCCACAATGTCATTTGTTACTTCAGATTTTTTTAAATGTTTTTGTTTCTTTTTTTTGTGATTGCTTGAGAAACTGATTAATAGGAAAATGCCATCAATAAAATTAAGAATAAAAGTGAGGAATAATCCAACTGGTCTCCAGCTCCCACACTACTATGCCCACTGTGGGGAATTAAAAGCTTTCCAGTGCAGCAAACTGATCTGATCTGGCAAATCAGCATTCATGTATTTATTGTTTTTACATTCAGTCAGCACCACTTAGAGTTATGGAGTATTTACTGGAGATGAAGCTCGATTTTTGAGAAATAATTAGATTATAAATATTGCTCATAGTATTTTTGGTCATTTAAATTATGTTTAATATGAAAGGAAACTCATAAGTCCAGTATTTAGACTCATTTATTTTGTTTATCTGCTATGTAGCGCTGTAGTTGCAAAATTTGCCTTCAGCAGAGGGGCTGACAGCTGAGTCCAAACCAATGAGGATAAGACTTGAGGCTTTAAATTACTTTCAAATGACTGTTTGTTATCACCATCGCTTATAAGCTGGCCAACATCAGTCATAACCAATTCACTGTATGGAAATGGGATTTGTCTGATGTGACCCAGTGACTGTGTCAGCGAGGACGCTGTGTGTGCGTGTGTGTGTGTGTGTGTGTGAATGACTCCTGGTGTGACTTTCTGGCAGACAGATTGTTAGAAGCTGCTCTGTGATTAAACCTGTTTTAATCTCTACAACACACACTACACTATTCAATAGGCGAAGATCACAGATCTGAGACTGTGAAATCACTCTGCATTCCTAGTGCCCACAAATAAACAACCTCCTGATTTTAAGGTGACAAAAACGGCTAAAAACGCTAAATAGTGCCAAACACTGATATTTGTGTAACACAACCTAAAGACTGATGGTGATGTGTTCATTAAAAAGAAACTAGTGTCCCTTTGCATGTATAATTTGTTATTTAATGTACAAAATATGATTAAAATATCCAAACTTCGGGAAGACAGAACAGATAAAGACATGAATTTAAATGTGATCAATAATAGCAGTAAAGTGAGATAGAATTCATTAAAATGGTTCCAGCTCTGCTTTGCTTTTCGCCAGCTCTCAGCTATGAGAATTTGTTCAAAAGAATCAACAACTTGGTCGTGATCTGGAGTCCAAGCAAATCTCATACTAAACCTGCTTCATTTTACGACAACCTCCATGTTAAATAAACCAGCTGATAACTTTAATAGATTATCATGTAAATGCCACTTACATGATCCCGCTGTTGCACACAAACGTTTAGTTTTATTTTAATTAAAGGCACAGATGATGATTATCCACAGCAAAGATATGATGTCTATGTGGTGATTTGTTGTTGAGACACAAGCATTGGACAGATGTTACTGAATATTGATTTTATATGCTCAAGTTATGCATATTGAAATCATAAATTAGTTACAATTTCATCTATAGACATATTATTATTATATTATGGCAAAAAGAATCTGAAAGGAATCATCATCATCAAGGATCTTATTTAGTCAATTTAATACTGGAGGAACAGATGCCACTTCTCAAGACCAGATTGGTTTTAACAACTAAAAAAAGCAATGTGATTTTAGAGCGTTGGAACTAGGCTAAGTTAAACTTGAATGGACACATTTTTATTTTAGTCATTTTAAATGTTTTAGTTATTTAGTTATGAGTTATTAGGTTAAGATTTGTCTTCAGATTTCCTGCCCATTAGAGGTAGTTTTTTGAGTCATGGAGACATCCTATCACTGTGGCACCCTTAATTAAAACTTTTGGTTTAGGATAAGTCAAAAACAAAGATAGGAAAAAGTAGAAGTAAACTTGGTCAGTGTAATTAACTTCTTGCAAATCCAAATCTGCCTGAATTTCTTTGTGAGAAAAAGTCATTGACTCAAATCCACCAAGTGTCAAGATATGCTGAATGACAGACTGAAGGAAAGACAGATTTCTTGTCCCACCATAGTGAGAAAGGATTAAATCAAATTATATTTCCATCTTCAAAAACACAGACGCGACAACAGGACTTCAACGTGAACTTCAAATACCCTTCAGCGACCGCTAGGATTATGAAGTCTTGTTGACTCGCTTCTGTGCTTTAGCCTTTGGTAGACTGAAGAACTAGGTCAGACCTGTCTGCCAGTCACAAAACATCCCGGAGAATGACAACTGTATCTCTGAGTCTGTCTGTTTCTGTTCCTCTGTCACACTCACACACACTTACTTGCCTGCGGACAATGTACAGATGTAATTACAGATATTCCTGAATGTTATTTATTCTTCATAGCTCCGAAAGATGCCTTTGATAAATGATGCCATAAATAACTTTGTATAATCCTCAAGTGAGATTTGTGTGCCTGACACTTGCAGTTTACAAAGTGATTATTATATAAGCTTATATATATACTGTCATGTATTTAAAAAAACAAACAAACATACACTTAAACTGAAAACTCCTGTAACTTTTCATACATCAATCTGCATGTCTGTTTTTACCTTTTTAATTCAAAGAATTAAAAAAACTTGAGTTAAACTATAAAAAAGGGGTGAACTTGGGTAAACTGGGTGCACTGGTGTGTTTATTTATCTGGGTTCTTATAAGGTGCTAGATCTGCTTTTAAGGTGAGACAGAGAGAGTATGGGGGTGGAGAAAAGGAAAGGGGGAGAAAAAAGGTGAGAAAAGGAAAAGGGAGAAGGAATGATAGACAGGGACAGAAATAGACTGTATGAAAACAACATGCATCTTTCACCTTGAGAGATACAACAAGCCACAAGTGGAGACTTTTAAGAGGAAAAATGTATTGAAAGCACTGTCAGAGAAAAGAAAAGAAAGAAGACGTGGAGGGAAGAGAGACAGCGAGGTGTCAACGGGCAGAAAGAGACGGGGAAACTAAAAAAGGAATGACACAAAATACAAAATGTTAGTCAAACACAGTGAGACACTGAGTCTGAAACTGAGACAAATGTACAGTCAGCAGCAGGAATGAATCCCAGGAAGGGTGTGTCCACTTACTAATGATGACCCCACATTAGTAGACCCGACAGCATTTCCCAGAAGGCATTGTGTTTACACTTCCTGTTTGCTGATAAAGAGAAGGAGGAATTGCTGTTTCAAAAAAAAAAAAGCCCCTTTGGGGAAAACGCCCCCAACAGATTTTTTCTCTGTCAGAAATAACTGTGAATGTACGTGTGACATTTCTGTGTAAAAGTTAGTTGTGATGGTGAGATATTTGACTTTTATCTTTCTTTTTTCAGTATGCAATCACAGCTAAAGTTCAGCTTTGTCAAACAATTATTGTTATTCATCTGAAGCTACTTTTAGTTGCCACAGTGTGAAGCTCCACATATTTGATCTGGGAGATTTTTATACTGAATGCCTTTCCTGACACAATCCAGGGGACTTGTGTTTCCTTCCATGACTGAATTGGGGATCATTTGGTTGTTAGGCAAATGTGTAAATTATTACACTGTGGAGACACTTAAATAAAAAAAATAAATAAATAAATAAATAAATAAATAAATAAATAAATAAATAAATAAATAAATAAATAAAATAAAGGGCAGCATTCTAACTGCTGGTCAACATTCTAAGGTGGAAATGTTATAAAGGTAATAATGATTAATGGTTATTAGTAATTAATTATTAAACTCCTTTATATTTGTGGTATATTAGTTTATATTGGCTAAACATACAACTCACAAAATGAACAAGTAGGTGTGAATCACAGGAATCAAAATAATGTCAATCTCTGATTCAGTCTTTTACTTTTAAGTACTCACTAAATTATGAACTAAGGTGGGGATTTACCCTTCACAATTCCATTGATGTTTGAGTTGTCAGTTTAAAAAGTCCCTTGCTGCTGCTGAGACTAAGGTGAAGCAATTCTTTAATTTTTTTTAGTGCTCATTTCAACTCTATTGCTCAGGAATAACATAAATGAAGTCAACAATTGTTTAAGTAAAAATTCTAATAGTTAAGTAGCTCATTTTGCCATCAAAATACACTGAATGAGTCGCAGTCCTCTTAAGCAGTTATTGGACAAATCACAGGTTTGGTCAACTAAGAGGTTTTCCTGCATATGTTTTATATGTTAAATTGCTTCATTTATGGTGTTTGTGAAATTTAGGGAGGTTTAATGAGTTTGATTAATTCTCAAATAATTTTGTTTTGAGTTATTTTATTTTGTTTTAATGTAATTGTATTTATTTTAGCTTTAGTCTTGGCTAACATTCTTCTTCAAATTGTAGGTAAGGCAAGTTTTGTGAGTACAGTTCTTTGTTTTAAAGGCAACAGAAAGTGTGATTGCTTTCTTTGTTCAGATTATGTCAAGAAGAAGCATAGAAACTGACAAACTAAGCAAAGGTGATACAGTGATTAGAAATGTACTGTTAATATATGATTTACTGAAGATGTAAATGTTTGAAGGGACCAAATACTTTTTTTCCCCCAGTTTTTCAGAGGAAAAAAAATTAAATGGATCAGAAATGGACAAAATTTGAAAGCAGAAAGACATATTAGCTAAACGTGCTGAGGTCAAAATAGAAGAAAGGAAAGAAAAACACAATTAAAAACATCTGAATTCCCACAACTCAGCTCTTCATATGATTCATCATGTGAAATTTCATGTTTTAACTTTTTAAACAAGTTATAAAGGAGAAAGTTAGCTAATTCTCCTTTAATGGACCCTTCCTTCCTCAAATCCCTGAAATGAACGAGGAGCGGAATGAATGGGAAATGAATCACCTTGTCATCCATTTACAGATCGGCATTGTGACATCACACTCACCCCTGAAATATAATTAAAATAAACTTTGAGATGTAATGTATTGCATGAAAATAAAAAAGGGGCAATATTTGATAGTTTCAGACTCTTCTCCTCGTGATCATCATTTACATTTTTTTCTTGTCAACTCTACATAAGAGACAGCTGTAGCAGCAGTGCATCATTTATTGGTTTGTGGCCCAAACCGATGTTTCAAAACCTCAAGGCTGGCATATTTGTCATGTTGGAGCCAGAAGTGATCCTACTTGGAATGGGTTGCTGTTATCAGCTAACAAGCTTGATTGGCAAGCTACAGTAATAGACTGTAGGGCTGCATTCCACAGACAAACACACACATACTTGCTAATTAGTGCAAAATTCATTTTCAGTTACCACAGGTCTAGAAACCTGAAGCAACCAGTGTCTAGACCTGACTGACTGAAAGTGGATACTGGAGATTGCTGGCATTTGCTTTTAAATCAGTTGCTAAAGCTCCATTCACGCAGGTCTAGAGACCAAAGGACTGTTTTCTGTGACCATTTGGCAAGTGGAAGGTAGAAGCTTTTGGCTGTCGCTAGCAATAAAATTGGTCTCAAAGGGGTTTAAGGTGCTTCACAGAGACCTCCTTGGCAGCTTTGCCATGCTTGTCGTTGCCATGGTTTCCCATAATTTGCACGGAAGATGCTGACTTGTCCGCAAACAAAAAATGAACACTTTAGTAATTCAAATTAGAAAAGGTGATGCCTAACAGACAGCTACTTGCCACAGCTGCCTGAACCCGAAGATCAAAGTCTTCCTCATTTTTGGGGGCTGATCCTGACAAGGGTCACACCAGCGGATCATTTGCCTCTATCTCACACTCTCCCTTGTATCCTCTGATGTCACATTTACCCATTTACCCAGTGTTTCTAACTTTAGGTGTTTATAGGTGCTTATCATCAGCCTATGTGATTGATGATTGGGGGACATTTCCAATAAGGTAAATGTAGGTTGCCTGATAGATTTAAAACTGCCCTCACAGGCAAATTTAAATGTAGCGACACAAATAGTAATTTTATCAAATCAAATCACCAAATACCTGGATTACTGCTTTAAAGTAATAGTAAAAGTAATTAAAAAAAAAGTTTACTTAGAAGATAGAATAACAGTGTTATGGAAAACAGATGGTGAAGCTACTTAAAGGTAACAAAAATCATAAAGCAAAAGAAGGTTAATAGCAAGTGAAATTAAAGTATTTGGAGGCAACATTATTTATCAGTGGTATTAACTTTTAATTTCGTTTTGATCACACTGTGTTTATTACCTGCCCATGGGGACAGACGTATGGGGATCCACAGCCAGGAAAAACAAATATTTATTAGCGCTGCACAAATGCACTTTTATGAACATGGTGCTCAGATGTTCACTCAAGTCTCTGTTAGACTGCAATAGAACACAATGCACTTCTGTTTAATTAATTTAGTCCTGAAAGGAAACTAAAGAAAGAAAGCACAAGAGAAAAAAATAAAACCCAAACAAAGGGACGTCAACTAAAGGCCAAAAAACACTACTAAGTCTTTGTCTGAGCTGATTTGTGGGGAGCAGTGTGAAGAGGTCATGGGAGGTCAGCAGAATATGAGATTAGACCATTAGAGTGAGGAGACTTTGTGCCAGTATAATCCCTTCATCATAATCTTGCTTTCTTCCTCCCTGCTGCTAATGGCTGGAAGACAATAAGATGCACTAATCTCTGCTGGGATGGCGAGGGGCTGTGCTGAAATATCTACTGAAGTACAGAGTGCATATAGACTAAAGTGTTTTGAAGATTATTTCCCTGGCATTTCTGCTTTATTAGATAGGGCCCAGTGGGGGGAGACAAGAACGATGGGGAAGACAAACACAGACAGAGAGGGTGAAACAGTATAAGAAAGACTGGCAACAAAAGTGAAGATTTGCTGCACTGCTGGTGTTTGTGTACCACATACACTTTCATTTTGGTTAAATGGTGTTAAATGCCTTGCAGGCAGGAAGAAGTGATGCAACGCACTGAAACGCCTTCCAACTTGTAATCAGTCAAAAGCCATAAATCAAACGAGGTGCCAGTTGGGCCCAAGTTTTTACGATAAATGGAAGCAATTTTGAATTTGATATAAATGAATCCAATGATTGCTGTTGTTCATGATTAGATAGCTTGGGTCAAGGTAAATGCGAATCGCTTGCATGTGTTACAGTACACACCACATCAATGGTTTATGATGCAATCTATGAGTGAAGTGGTGGGAAATGTAAGAAAACAGTAAGACTTACAAGTGTTGGAAAAAAGCTGAGGTATGTAAAATGGTCAATATCAGTTAATACAGGTAATATCGCTCGACTGAAATCAGAAGCGATGATTTGTCAGTTACAAGGTAGCCAGTCCCTACTTCATATCCTGCTTTTTCGCTTATCTAACTTTGAAAGCAACCATCATTTAAATATTAATGTCATTCTGGAATAAAGAAGATGCAAAACAATTGGGACCATACAGTAAAGACATCAGGATAATGCCTACTGAAGTCAAAAATCAAGTGAGAGTGTTTTCTTGTTGACTTCTATAGAATTGTCTTTTCACAACCAGAGCACTTGCCCCTGCTGGGAATGAGAAATAATGCAGGTTTAAGGCTTTTCTGCATTAGTTTAACTCTTTAGATCTGAAGGTTGCGTCAGTCTTTTCCGTGCAGTGTATTATGAATGTCTTTAATCCCATTGTTTTTATATTTTTAACTACACTAGCAGCATGATTAACTTTCATGCATCAGAATGAATTGCAATGCAAAATCTCATATATATTAATTAGAGATGGACCGATCCGATATTATTATCAGTCCGATACTGACCTAAATTACTGGATCGAATATCAGAGAAAAATAAAAAAAATGTAATCCGATCTATTAAATATCACGAAAGCACCTCACAAAACTTGCGACATGGCGTAACTCATGGCTCATAACCTTAGCACATAGGAGCAGTATGTCATGTGATAGAGCGGCTGTGGCATGTGAGACCTGTCAGCGGTCTGGTTGAGCATTTGAAGCAGCATTTCATCTCCGAGAAAGTTATCCCAGAGGGAAGTAAAGCAAGTATGTAATTTCATCTCTGAATGTTTGTAAAGTGTTCCCACGTGAAGCTTAATAACCCATATATGGAGCGAGTGCCTCTCTCTCCCCCTCCCTCTCCTGCTGCTACTTCAATCATGAAACTGATCAATGATCAGCTGATCAGCTTTTCTGTCGCGACTCAGGTCTCTCTTGTTTGTTTTTGGCCTACTTTGCACCAGAAAGAGGAAACCAGAGGCTAAACAACAGCAGCATGTTTAAGCTTGATAGGCTATTGTTAGAATGTATTTAATATTACTTTCTACACCAGGATCCTTTTCTACTTAGCTGACAGCTGGTAACTGTGCAGGGGCGGGTCTAGCAAAGTATAGCCAGGGGGACCGATAGGGCATTAACAGGGAAAAGTGGGGATACAAAGAAATACTTTTCTTTCTTATTCTCATTTAAAATGTGTAGCTTTTAATAAATAATTATCTGAATCTTACACCCAAAGTTTTGATCTGATGTAAAATGTATAGAAGTCCATTACTGTATATAGTAACTGTTAAGTCTAATATATACCCTAGTAAGCTATAGTACTTTTTCCTTTGGGAAGGTACCATCTGTGCTGTCTGCAATTCTGTTGAAGAAAGATGTTGAATCTATTTAATTATTGTGGAAAAATAATTGATTTCTGTGCATTTTTTTTTACACGTGCATTAAATTAAAGTTGATTACCGCGATTAAGCATCAGGAGGCGGAGGGTGGGGGGTGGTTCCCTATTTTTTTTTTTTTTTTGCTGGGAGCTTGCAACCCTATTAGTTAGGTTGCTTAATATTTCCACTAAGTACTCTTTAAAATACCAGAATAGGGAGGATGGAGGATTCAAGTTCATTAGATTGATCAGTATTGCTGAACTATTAAATATTTTGGGTGCAGTGTATTTTTTGCATACAAGTATAACAGAATAGCTTTAGTGTTTGTTTGTTTTTTAAACTTGAGTATGAACTTATATGAAATGCAGCAAGATATTTTTAAAAACTGTTTTATTGATTAAAAACTACACTATATCGGATTCATATCGGTATCGGCAGATATCCAGATTTATGATATCGGTATTGGTATCGGACATAAAAAAGTGGTATCGTGCCATCTCTAATATTAATTATAGTTGCTTTGTACAAACATTTTTGATGAATAATAATGATGTTGGCTAACTTTTTGGCTTTGAGTATTATGTCTCTACAGCTGTTGGATGAGTTGCCGGAATTATTCAACTTTGAATACAAAACCCGAGCTACCTTATATTGAAAAAGAACAAAGAAAATCCAGAAAGAAAATCCAGAAATCCAAATGTCAAAAAGTCCCTTTATGGAAAGTGGCCTTTCTAATGGCTGATTAAGACAGACATCGTAAGTGGTTGTAGCATCTCTGTCAGTCTCTCTTTCTCTGTCTGTGCCGCTCTCTCGCACTACACCAGTGGGTCAAGACCTAAAATAGGTCACAAGCCTATGTTTAATAGATCCCCATATGACCACAGTGGTGATGTGCTTTCATTCCAGGTCCCATGATGAGGGGCTAAATGTTTCATTGGAGTCCCAGGATGAAAAGCTTTAAGAGCCCTGGTCCTAAATGATAGCTAGACCTCGAGCTCAGTAGCTGACTGTAAGGGGAGGACAGAGAGTCCTTGGCCTTCACTCTAAGTCTCACCCGTGCACAGTGAAGGGGTCTGTCCGTAGCTGATAAGTGGTTTTAATGTGATCCTCTCTCTGTTCCTTTCTGGTCCCTCTCTCCTCTCTCTTTTCTACTACCCCAATGTTCCTTTCTGCATCCTTTACTCCTGCCTTGCCTCTTCCTTCTTTCATCTTTATTCTTTTACCCCCTCTTCCTCTCATTCCTCTCTCTTCTTGATCCTATCCTCTTCTGTCCAGATGATGGCTTGGCTCCAGCAGTGGACCACAGGACTTATGGCCACTATGGCCTTGACCGTCATCACTGCTCAAGACTCTGGACTTCCTGGGGTAGAAAGAGAGAATCTCGGCCCAGCTGACATTGTCAAAAAGGAATCCCATCCTGTGCTGTTCAGGCAAAAAAGAGGCTGGATCTGGAACTCTCTCTATGTAGAAGAGGAGAAACCTGTTGTGACTCCGCTCAAGATAGGACGGGTATATTAATATTAGTATTTTCACCTCAGAGTCAAAAACAGCATTCTCCTTGCCATGGCTGTCTATGAGAAAGCATTTTGGTATTTTGCCACGCCCCCTCAGGTTGAAGCTATAACATCCAAAGTGAATCTGGGGCACTATCTGTTGCTGAGAATCTCTTTTATGCATATCTGATTTTTTTTTTTTCAGAATAGTTTATTTGCAGTAATTTATTAAAAGGTCTATTTTCTTTCTTTCTCAGCTCAAGTCAGACAAGAGTAACCCAGGTGGGGTTTTTAAAATAGAAGGTGAGGGAGCAAACGACATCTTCATCGTGGATAATAAAGGAGACCTGTTTGTCACCAAATCTCTGGACAGAGAAAAGAAGAATGCTTACCATTTGACTGCTATGATGTCAGATGCATATGGAAACCGAATAGAAAACCCTGGAGAATTTGTTGTCCAGGTGACAGATATCAATGACAACACTCCTGTTTTCACTCAATCATACAATGGATCCATTGAGGAGAGGTCTAGAATAGGTAAGTATTATCAAGGATTTTTTTTTTTTTTTTGTAGAAGGAATTGCCAGCAGCTTATTTCAGGTTAAAAAAGATGTTCATGCATTTACGTTTATCTGTACTGCCTCGTGCCTTAACTGTGCAGTGGAAACCTACGATGTAACTGGAAACCCCTCTTAACCCTAGATTGTAGCCTTCCACGTGCACCTCCTGAGAATTGTAGCCACACATGAGGTTAACGCAGCCTACAATGGCTGAATGGCAAGGAAGGTTGTGGTGTAGAGTTAATAGGGGTTTTCGGTTATAATCTACAATGTAGACTTCCAGTTGAAGTATAGTGAGGCATCACACTCTCAAGTAGTGGTTAATGTTAAGGAAGGAACCCAAACTCAGAAAGAAAAGGTACAGAAACACAATTTTCAGAGTTGCTAAACATTATTTTTTTTAAGTATGCATGTGGCATCTGCTAAACCGGGGTAATGAGACAGATTCAAAATAGACTGAAGTGTGAAAATCCTAAGAAAAACGAAACATTATGCTCACACCTGTCACAATCATTAGTACATCTCGCTGTGAAAAACACAAGTCGGTGACTTTAATTACAGTGTTGGCACTTAGTCATGAAGCATTAACCATTTGACATCTGCAAAACACATACACTTAAACATGATCAGCTATTTACTATGAGGATTTCTATCATACATGTATATTATTTCCTTCTTCTAGGAAAAATAGTGGTTGAGGTGAAAGCTACTGATGCAGATGACCCCACCACTGCTAATGCAGAACTCAGGTACTCTTTGACCCATGGAGACATTTCAGCCTTTGAAATCGACAGCATCACAGGTAGGCTGACTCCAGTGGTACCCACCATGTTTGCCATGCTTTAGCGGCCTTTTTTCATCCTGGCAAATTAATTTAGGATCACTTGAGGGTTTCAAGCTATTTTTACTGTAATATGAGTCAGAGTTGACCTGAAAGATAACACCCTCTCCAAATGTCTCGCTCTTTCTCTGTCCCTCTGCAGGTGTGATCAGCTGCAAGATAAACACTTTGGACCGGGAAACCAGGGAGGAGTATGTGGTGGTGGTTAAAGCTCAGGACATGAGAGGATTGGCCTCTGGCAGCACAGCCACCACCTCGGTCACTATTAAGATAACTGACATCAATGACAACATTGCTTCTTTTACCAGAAGTAAGGAACAGTTTTATGAGCATTTACAGTAATGATAAAGAGATGCTTAAAAAGAAGAGATTATCATCAGTCAGGTTTTAGAACCATTAGAAGCATTACATTATCAAATTGTACAGAATCAACAGAAATATTCAGTCTTAATTAGTATGTGTTTTCCATCCACAGCAAAATATGATCTGAACGTTCCAGAAAACCACAAGGTGGATGAGACGATTGGGATTCTGGAATTGGTGGATAAAGATGAGATTCAGAACAAGGAGCCCATATTTACCATTCAAAATCTTAATAGCAACATATTCAATATTGAACCCAACCATAACAAGGATGGAAACCTCGTGCTCAAAGAGGTAGGAGACTTATGTGTAAATGGTAGAAAGAGAGCCATAACATAACCATAACAAAATAAGTTGGGTTTTTTTCCCATCAATCGTGTATAATCTTATGTTAATAAAATCCATGCTAGTATTATATAGTATATATTATGGATATGTCTAACTGATGGAATTACAAGTACGTTTATCAGCATTTTTACTACAATTAATGCATATAGCTATGTTTATCACTACCCAGCTGAACCTGTGCAACAGTTCTGCTGGTTCATTTCCTGTTTGGCTTATAAGAGGAATGTGGGGCAACCATATTTGACGTATAATTCTCTGTTGTATTTCAATTTAACATTCCTGAACTGCCATGGCTGTCCCATATTTTTGTATAATTCATTTAGAGAGTGATTTCTCTCTTGTAATTGCTGTCTCCAGTTTGGGGATAAAATAGAGACATGGTTCCCAGCATTTTTTTTCCCTGTGCACGCAAACAGCTCTGACCTGCTCAACCTCATCTTTATTTTATGGTTTTAAAAGACATGATGATTTCATTGGATTAATTTGAATTATTTTGAAACAAACCTTGACTTTCATTTTATTCTTTTATTTATTTAACTTGATTCAAACATGTTATTCTGCCAAAGTTGTTTGGTTGTTGGTCAAAATATGATAAAGGTGAAATTTCATCATTCATGCTACCACGAGGAGTGGCACCATTCCTGAGTGATTGCCTTTAAAAATTTTATTATACATGATCAATTTTAATCAGTACCAGGCTTATAAACTCAATTAGCTACTTGACCTATTGCTACCAATCAAGGGATTGTAGTAATTTATATTATAAATGTGCATCAGACATTATTTTTATGTGGGTTTTCTTTCTGTATTTCAAACAAACAAAAAACGGTGAAATTAGTGAAATATTATTACTTTTGTAAAAGCAGATTTATCAGTCTGATGACCATCTGTTTTGCAATACATAGATTTTTAAAAATCCTATTAGTGTGTTCATTTTCCTCATGAACACATATTGCGCATAAATATGTAATCAAATCAATAATTTAGTTTTAATGTGCCATGTAAACTGGCTTAGTCTTTCCATGCAGCACCAGGAAATGGATGCATATCCTAAAATACATAAAGGGCAACACGCTTTTATTTTTATTTATATATCTACACAAGTAAATCAGAGTGTTTTGGGAAGTGTTGTATCCTCACACTTTTTACAGCATCCAAATTGATGGGACCTCATGCCCAAATAGCTTTAGCACAAAAATAGATTTGCAGTCTACCATTACCAACGAGGATCATAGCCACAGCATGGTGACAGGATTTCCACAAATTCAAAATACTAATGTACTGACATTTTCAAAGTGGTTTCTGAAGCCTTCCTGCATACTCTGCCACCGCATGGCCACTAATTACATATAGCATTAAAAGGTGCAATGTCAAATTTCAGATTTTTTTTTCCTGCAGGATGTATAAGATGTGACGTGTTTAAGACTGACTTGAAACCTGGCCTCCTTCTGGTTTCTAAAGATATTTATGCTTGCAGGATTTCTAGCAGGTTGACTTCACTGGGTTGTGCTCTTCAGATAAAGTATTTAGGACATCAGAGAGCTGGAAATGTATTCTAATGAAATGAGCTCTGTAATGGCTTGCACCCTTGCTGGCCTGGAATCAAATCATACCTCAATCTTCCCCTCAGCTCTCGAGCCCTTCTCATCTTTCTCAACGGCTGTGTTTACACATACAGAATAAGCCAGCTGTTGGCCACACTGTGGTTAAGGTCTTATTCTTGTTAAGCTGTTTACAAATGCCTTTGATACCTTGGGACTGACTATCCTTGTAACCATGAATAATCCAGTTAGCAGAATATTCCTCTCTACCTTTAGTGTCCCATTCACTGATAAAAGAGTCTACCAGAATAAATAAGAATATCTGTGTATTTCTAATAAATTATAGTGCCAATGTGAATATGACAGTAAGATTTCTTATATTTGCCAATGTAAAAATGTTTCCATAAAACTTTGCAACTAAAAGTTGTTGTTGCCCCCCACCCAAAATATAGAACCTTTTAAAAATTGAGGAAAGTGAGCTACACAGGTTGCATAGACTGATTTGTGACATTTACAGCCTTTTTGCACCTGAAATCGTGAGTTGTCCTTGGTGGATGCAGGTGTACAAGACACATTTATGAAGAAAAAAACCCCACTAAGGTGCTAATGCAGTGTGTCCCCAGTTACAAGCAAAGACCTACAAGGAAAATGAGGTCAAAAGATTTAAAGTTGACAGGCTTAAAGAGTAACATATTGTTGAAGGACTACTATTAATTTTGTGGAAGACTGAAAGAAATTGTAACAGAACCCAAATGCATCAGATTCACACAGCATACAGTTGAGTTCTGTGTTAGTGAGAACTTTAAGCAAACAGCATAATCTAATTTCAGATGCCTTAAAAAAATGGAAATTAACGACAACAAAAATCTCAAATATTTAATGTTTGAAAGAGCGCAACCTTCCACTACGAACACTGTTTTGTATATTTATGTAATAAAGATAGTATTGACTCTGCACTGAAGCTTAGAGTCACAGCTATCAATTCTAATCTAATTAGCACTGACGTGTTGCTTACTCACTCACACTATCTTTGCTCCCTAGGCTCTGGACTTTGAGAAGACAAACAGCTATTCTTTCACTGTCCGGATGAAAGAAAATGTCCAAACTCCCGCTGACAACACAAACGCTGCAATCACCAGTGCACAGGTAAATATCACCAAGGGCAACTGTAACTTTCATGAGTCAGCAAGTGAATGTTTGTGATTTGCAGTTCAAATTGATTATTTACTTTATTTTATTGATCACTTTAGCCATCTTCAAAGCCAGTTGCCGACTTGATTTTCATTCTCTAAAAAAAGAGAATCAATGCTGAGGAATGTATTTAATGCTTCACTGTCAAGAAATACTTTTCACAGATTCGGATTAGCAGGACACAGTGTGATGCTGTGTAAAGGATTATAGAAAAAAAATTAAACAAAACATTTCATAGTTTCATATTCCTAGTACAATTACATTTCCAATGTTGGTCTAAACTGTTGGCAATCATTTAAATCATTTAAAATTGCCAGGTCAACATCAACGTGTTAGATGTAGATGAGCCACCGATCTTCTCTGAGGACATGTACAGCTTTAACGTGAAGGAAGAAATGTATGTGAACAACATAGGATTCATCAAAGCCAGAGATCCTGACAGAGCCAACAAAACCATACAGTATGCTGCACTCATTCCCCAAAATAAGTAATACTGTTACTAATCCTGTAAAGTGTTTGTTAGAGTGATCTTGGTCTCTCTGTTTAGGTTCTCCATCATGCAGCCGGACTGTCCTATCGGTATCAACCGACTCACAGGTCAACTGTACACTCTGAGAAATCTGGACAGAGAGGATAAGCCCACACACATGTTTCAAGTTAAGGCGCAAGAGGAGCCAAGTGGTATGTCACACACTCTCATAAGAGCTGTACAGGGTTTATTAATCCCTTTCCTCTAAACAATACATCCTCACATGAAAAATGGAAACCACGTGTTTTACAACAACAGCAATGTGCATACAGGGAGGGAGTTAAAGTACAAAGGCCAAAAAAGACAGTTTGTTCTCTTGGCTGAACATCTCTTGTAGATTTATTGAAGGATGGGAGTGTAACACATTAACAGGGATTTTTACAGACTTAACACACCACCATAACACCTGGTCGACCCACATGAGAAGGAGAGAGTAAGCAGGAAAATCACATTAGACTGCCTCTTTGTTCACTTCCAGCTTCCAAACCAAACTCTATATTTTTAGATCAGCAATGAATGAAATACAGAGATCTATTTTAGTGGCTTGTCACAGCGTTTAAGGAAGACAATGGTCCCCTGAGCTTGACAAGGTCCTCGGTATACAGTACATGTTCTGTACTAAAGATAGATTCAAAATCTTAGTATAAGAGACAAAAAAGAGACTCACATATTTATCAAAAGATGAATATTCAAAAAGAACATCAGTGATATAAAATAAATGTAAAAGATGCTTTAATGTGACGAAAATAGCTGTCCAACAAACAGCTCACAAATAGAAATGCTTTCAGTTACTTGACCTTTAATCTAGTCCTTCAGTGACAGAGATATACACACTAATCTCCAGCATAGTTAGTCACTGTTACATTGGCGCATCAAGGTAAATGACAACTAAATCCTTAGTTTAAGAACTTTTATATTTCATTTCTATGTGGCTTCAGTATTTTAAGATAAATGACACAAAGTGTTGCAGAAACAAAAAGTGCAGTTGTTTCCACATTTGCATCTCCTCCGCAAATACTGAATGAGACTAAATTATACTATCACTACTGAATGCCCTCTTGAATCTCTGTTTGCAGCTTTTGCGCATTTATTTGGACTATTTTCATTGTTAGACGTGTCATTAATCTGATGTTTTCTTTCCTCTCTAGGTTTAGAGTCAGTTGTAAAAGTTAATATTAATGTTCAGGATGTGAATGACAATGAACCTGAACTCAGAGCTGACGACATCTATATATGTGAGAACGACGAGTCTAATACGGTAAGAGGTGATAGTTTTTATATCTATACTAATTATAGATTTTAATTATATTTTTTAATTTATATAGTACCAAATCACACAAAAACATTAGCCTCAAGTGGCTTTATACTATAAGGTAAAGACTCTAAATATTCAGGAAAATCCCACAACAATCAAATTATCTGCTATGAGCAAGCACTTTGTGATGGCGGGAAGGAAAAACTCCCTTTTAACAGGAAGAAATCTTCTGCTGACCCAGGTTCGGGGAAAGGCAGTCATCTGCTGTGTCAGGTTAGGAGAAAACATGAGGAGAAGCTTGTTTCTTATTATTAGAGGATGCATCTTAATGGAAACTAAACGCCAACAGATCATGCTGAATTGTTGTTGATGTGTCTTCTGAATTAAAACTCACGTGAAGCCAAGCATGTGATGAGCTGGGGTAATGAATGCATTTTACATAAAAGCCTAAACGCATATTTAACTGTCTGTCTCCTCAATAACGGAGCCTGGGAAGCTACAATAGGTTTCTCCATTATTTACAGTTAAGTTCTTATTTGATTTTTTTTTCAATTGTGACTTTAATATACATAATCTGAAATTTGGATCCCAACCTAAAATGGTGTTTTTGCCACATGCCATGTACATGGCAGTCGATGACTCAATGATTCACATGCATGCCATACATGTCTGCATAAATCAGTGCATATATAATTTACATATATGGGCTGCACACATTGACTGCAGAAATGTGCAGTCAATGTGCAGAAAGGTTAATTTTAGAGTCATTTTTTGGTCTTTCCTCAGATAATTGGAACCTTGACTGCCACAGATAAAGATGATCAGCCAGTTGCCTTCACTTTCAGTCTGGCGAGTGAGAATTCCAACTTCTCCATCAGAAACTATGGCAGTAAGTCCTTCTGTGTACTGAACATTTATTTACTTTTCTTTTCTTGCTTGTTGCTTTAAATGGTGCTCTGAGCAAGCACTAGCCTTGGAACTTGTTGCTATGCAACAACTGGAATTCTATGTGAAGCCCAATGTTCTGTTTTTGAAATGTAAAATTATTTTAACTTCCAAAAACATCCTTCAGTTCTTTAAGCCAGACGGGAGACTTTGAGAGCCTGTCTGGGACCATAAGTACTATCTAAAATGCACAACAAAGACTGGAAATAATGAGAGCTATCAGTTCGATGGGCTTGAAGATAACTCCCTCTGTGTTGTAACCTTGTCACAGCTGATGATGTTCAAAGAGCATAGTAACACAAAGTGGTGCTGTTGAGAGGTCTATAATACATTCAAGGACGGAAAAAAGAGAAACTACATCAACTGGACAATTACTAACTATGGAAACTGTAGAAAGAGGTCCTGGGCTCAAGTTCAGTGGCTGGCTAGGGTCTTTTTTGTGTGGAGTTTGCATGATCTCCTTGTGCCTACTTGGGTTCTCACCAGGTACGGCAAAACACATTCATATTAGCAAGTGGTTAATTTAAATAGGCTGTGCGTGTGAGTTGTTTGCTTCTATATGATCCCCCTGTGACAGACTGGTGATATATATTTTATGGACCTGGTTTACTAATAACTTGTAGCACTGCAAACTGGGTTTTGGCATAAAAAAATTACTTTGGGTATTTACCAAGAGAACAGTGACAAAATTTCTCAGTGGGAGTTCCTTTCTCAATGTGCAAAATATAACGATAAGAATATCTAAATTAGACACGCTAACTGATTTACAGGTTTAGTGCTAATTGTGATGCTAATTGTGATTACATTTAATTTAGAAAAAAAAAAGCATGTCATGTACATGTCTTGCACATGAAGATGAACTGTCTGCGCCTGTGCTTAAAAAACAGTGAAACTGCTAAAGGTCACATGTAAAACTGACCAGTATTGTTAGTATTTTGGGATGGATTGTGCTGACATGCTAATTTGCTCATTTAATTTAGTATATCTATATCATGCTTTAGTTTTTCTCATTAAATGAGGAGTAATTAACACATTGGAATATATTAGGGATGAACAAAGAATTTTAATCAGAGAAAACTTATTAATATTAACACACACAATACTAAAACCTCTGTAACTAATGTCTTCAAAGTAGTCAAAGGATTCAAAGGCATGATGGCTGTTTGATTCTCATTCATTAAATGATGCAAGTGGTCTTTTTCAGGATGTAGTATGTCTGTAGACACTAAAATGAACCAGCTAGTTGGCGCCAGCATGCAGACATCTCATTTTGATTATTCCATATGCAAAGAGCTCAAAGAGTGAATAGTACTGATGTCATTTGGGGAAAAATATGTAGGTGTACTGTATATTTACAAATGAAAAAGGTTTAGCTTGAATTAACTGATGTGACATATGAAGAGGTATGATCCTGAGAGAAATTTGTTGGTATCAGCTTTAGGGGAGAGGTCATTCAATATAGGATACATAACAGCAGAAGTAAAAGTGCATTCATGATTTTTATCATCATATTCAGTTATTATCCATGACAGCCAGAGGGAAATTCATACCAACTGTTGCAGTCAGAAATAAAAAACATATATAAGTAGATGAAAGCCTAAGGTAATCATATGAAACATTTAGGTAAGGTGTTAGTAATTAATCTATCTAATCTGAAACCTGAACCATATTGAAAAGAAGATAAACAGAAAAATGATGTGAATTTTACTCAACAAATTCCACTCGTGCACGTGCCCAGAGGGGTTGACTTGTTGAACTGAAGGAGGAAAGAAAGACAGAGTAGTGCAAAAGCAAGAAAAAATTAGGCTTAGGTGCAAGAAAAGATTTTAAAAAAGGCAAGAAGTTCAGAACTAAGAGGAGAGCAGGAGGAACTGAACCAAAAGAGACTTACAAGCAGTAAAAGAAAAAAAGAAAATGAAGATAAAACTGAAATGGATGCTTTACGTAAGGCAAAGATTAAAGAAGGAAAGGAAAAATAGAAAATCCAAGACAACTAAATGGAGAATAACAGTCTCGAGGCAGACTGAAGAAACGGTGGACCGACAAAATCAAGGAAGACATTAAGTCCGTCAATGCATCACCCGAGGACCCCTTGGACAGAACCAAATGGAGAAACCTTTGCCGAAGAGCGGACCCTGCACTAGCGGGAACAACGCCAGGGTGAAGAAGGAGAATAACAGTAGATGAGAACCTGAGATAAAAGAGGACTAAAACTAATGAAGAGGGAGGAAAAGCAGTGCCTTGAGAGGGGAGGAGAAGAAAGAAGAGCATGGGATGAAAAATGAAATAAGGACACTTGCAGAACAAAGTAGCAAGAGAAGATGAGGACATGAAAGAACATTAGAAACACCACATTTTAAGAGCAGTGGTTAAAAAGGTGAAGAGGAAACAGGGATGCAAGAAAGGTGGGAAAGAGAAAAGGAGAGAAGAGAGAAGAAGGTACCGGTAGCTGTTTGATAAAGTGCTGGTTGTCAGTGCAAACCGATGTTTTCCTCTGTGGCTCAAGACTGTGCCCCCCAAAACCCATCTGACAACACCTCACACCACTTAACACACAAACTAAAACATGGCCTAGAGACACAAACACACACATACACAACAAGAGCTGCAAAGTGAAGGCTTTTGAAATATTCATCGACTACCAGCTCTTTAAAACTTGCAAAAAACAACCTTCATTATGGGATTCACAAAGAATCTCACACTCCAACAGTCAATGTAGCTGCACAGTGAAGTGACAGGACTCCATGTTCCGACCACACGACTACATGAAGCTTAGCCCATTAATGCCGGACAGACAAAAGGGAAGGAGAGGTAGGAAAACAAGGAAACAAAATAAGAAAAGATGAATAGGATGCCGGAAGAAAAATATGTAAATAGAAAGAGAAAGAGAAAGAGAGGATAGTGAGAAATATCCAGAGAGAGAGGAAAGAGATTAAATCAAACAAAAACGGAGCAGGAGACGAGACGAAGAGGAGGGATGAGATGAAGGGCGGACAGAAGCTGTTTCATCTTTTATTCGGTTAGTTAAGGATTCATTTACAACCATATCCTTCCACACATACCTTTGCAGATGTTGTCATACAGGCTTTATCTGGTTTATCTTGGTTATTGAGATAGTAAACTTAGTTAAGCACCTTATATGCAGAACCTTGTTCATCCCTATGTCCTGTGACTGGGAATAGAGTCAAAATTATGTGGAAGACTCTGTGTATATAGACTAGTCTCATTCATGTTCGTGCTTTTGTCTCATCATTTAGTTTAGTTCATCGTGCAGAGAAATCAGAATTCAGAAGATAAAGAATGTATTTGTAGTGAAGATAAATGGTTAAAAACAATAGAAATTGCAGTGCTTCTCAAGCATGTTTTTTTTTTTTTGATGTTTGGTTTTTTGTTTTGTTATCATGTACTTTTTTCTCTTTGAAATGAGCTCCACTGTCCTGCATGTTATGTGCTCTTGACCTTTTGGGATAATACACACAAGTGTGTCTCTGTAACCTCTGCATATTTTAAAGATCAATGCAAAAAGGTGGTTGGATACCACCAGAGTGTCATCACTGTTTATTTCCCATACAGCATTGAGGAATTGTTACAGAACTGAATCTTCTCCTGTATTCATTATTGCTGCTTTTCCCATATACACGGACACTTGAAATACCTGCAGCACAGTTTTAGAGTTTATATACTCATTTGTGTTCATGAGCATTCTTTCAAGTGCAAATTCAAAGAGCAACAATATCACATATCCTTCACGAAGAGTTTAAAAACAATAAATAAATAATTAAATTGTGGTGCAGGTATTTAATATATTTTCATTTCCAAGGTAGAAATGATTGTGTGTTCAACACACAATGGAACAAATACTTGACTAGATCTTTTCAGTAAACATTCTCAGTATTCCCCTATATAAATCACACAAGACAGTGTGACCTGATTTTCGCTGGAAATACTTGTACATGAAAAAGAATTGCAACACTTTAAAGGACTTTAAGTGTAAGAACATACTTTGACTCTGTGCAAGTGTTTGTGAAAATGCTTTCAGGCAGGAAGTTATTCATGCTGGTGAAAAATCAGGGCTTCTGTTAAACACTCTGGATTTGAACTTCAAGTCCAAATGTCAAAAATCGCAAAGTTGTTTTTGTTTGAACTTGAACTTAAACCAAAGCTACTGAATGTGGTTCTTTATTTGAGAGTATTCAGAAGGGTCCTTCCTGCCATTGTGTTCTCTGAAATTCCTCTAGCGGTGGGATATTGTGGAGGAAAGCGTTTGGCAGGAAATTTCTGCCTGCCAGGAGTTTGACTAATGACTGTATTGTTGCTCAGGTCTATGAAAAGGACATCGATGTAATCTACTCAACAAGTTTCTTTTAACTAAAACTGCAATTCAGTTCAGTTCTTTTTTAATAGCTTTTTTAATAACGTCACAATAACAGTAATCTCAAGGTGCCTTTTTTTATTGTAACTGAAGATCATACATTATTACAACAAGTCAATATGGCAGTTACTCTTGTTGAATGGGAGTGAGAAGGTAAACCTCTGTCTTAACACTGGGGGTTCCCATGTGCCAGGAAATGGGGGGTGAGGGGCAAGAAAAGCAGAAAAGAATCAATGGAGAGGCATCAAAATGTAAACGACGGCAAAATGTAAACGATGACCAAAGTTTTCTGTATCAGACTTTGTCTGGTCACTGATAGACCAAATTACATACAGAGTAGTCTGTAATGAAGAGATATTTCCAATGACAACAACATTCTTCTGCAAAGGAGAGCGATCTATGTTAATACATTTGTTCTGCCACTTCATTTAAAAACTGACTTGGCTCCTTGTAGGATTTGCTTTTGCAGATTTTTTATGTTCTGTGATTATTTATGATCCTAATTGACTCCAATCTGAAATGCATCAAAGCCATAACCACAAATGATCTCTCTGCCTTTATTTAGTCACTCTCTCCTCGCTGTCTTATCTCAAATCTAGTCTTATCTGTTCAGCATGACTCACATAAATAGACTTTGTAGACTGAGCAGGTGAGCATTAGTTTTGCTTTAGTGAAACGAGGTGATGGGTGAGGCAAATTAAGGGAAATTTGTGAAGCAAAGGTGGTGTGATATTTTGTACTTAACTTACTATGTGTATTTTCTTGTATCTCTTTGTATAGATGGCACAGCAGCTCTCATTGTGAAACAGGGCCCGTTCAGCCTGGATGACCCCAAGAATTACAAGGTGGATGTAAGGGTCAGTGACGGAGGACATCCCTCCAAGAGCAGCGTCTCCACAGTATCAGTTGGGGTATGCATTTTTTGTGTGTGTGATATTGAAAGCTGCTTGAGATTATTTTAGCACTGATAATTTTAAATAATTGTAAAGATGAAATGTCTTGTCTCTGTAAACCCAGTTTTAATGCAGTAAATATGTAGCTTCAATGAATGTTCAGTAAATGGACATTCAGGCAAGGTACTGACCGACTGATTGGTAATATGTTGTAGATATGTCAGTGTGACCCCAACCGGAATCGTACTTATTGCAAACCTGAGGCTCGGAGAATGGGAGTCAGTGTTCATGCCCTGACAGCCATTTTGCTTTGCATACTGACAATTCTCGGTAAGTTATTTTTTACTTTTTTGTTATACTACTTGTTTTTTCTACCTTGTTTCATTGTTATGACTTTTAGAGCCACCTTAAAGGGTTAACCTTGAGATTTTTAATGCTATAGTCTGTATACAGGCTTTTTTAAGAGTATTAATGTTTATAAGAAAATTATTTTTTAGCTGCATAAAATCTGAACCTCAGTGATGTCACAGATGACTAGAAGTTGTGCAGGTATGGAGTTAATAAAAAGCAATGATGTCTGTTCTCTGCTCATCTTTGCTTGAGGCCAAAAGAAACCCGAACAGATATCTGACAGATCTATCAGTGGTTGAGTTGCATTCTGGGTATTGTAGGTGTCAGATTTTGACAGGAAGAAAGCATAATAATATATATGGTTTTTCAGCATCCTTTTTTAGACCGTCCATCATGAATATGATGTGAAAATGAAGTTTTAAGTTGTTATGATATTAGGTAATAGATCCTGATTTGGTTGCATGTGAACTTGCTTGAGTAACTATCTCTATATTGTTTTAAGTTTATTTATGCTTGTCTGTGTTAGAATATATAGAAAGGTGAAAACACATCATTCCCAGCATATTTGCATTTATGCTGAAAGTATGGGAAATGCATTGAAATATTTATTGCATTTTTTTGCATTCGTATTGTAGAATCTGTCCAAGTTACACATAATGGCATGTGCAATATCAGTGCACATAATGATGGGATTATAATGCAACAGGAAAATCCATATATCCAAATGACAAGTTTTTTCTTAAGACTATAGCTTTTCACCTTTAATACCAGAGGACCTGCTTAATGTCATCTTCTGTCTTACAATAGTAATTATTTTTGGCTTTTTCCAACATTTGACTATTTTCCAAAAAAGATGTTTTCCTGTTTTTCTTGGAATAACAAAGCCAATAAACATTCAGAAACAAAACCATTTTCATTTTGCAGAATCGTTTAATTTCTGAACTCGGTCTGGCTCGTGAAATGCAAAAGCATTTTGACTGATTTCAAAGCTAGAAATTTATCTTAGCTAAAAATCTATTTTTCCACTGTTCTCCAGTGGTCAGATGTGTTTTCTCACCCTCAGAGACTCACTGAAGTGTACTCCAGGGTGTGAGTCTTGTGGTGTAGTGGTTAACACTTTCACCTTATGTGTGAAAGATCTCTGGTTTGAGACCAGGAGGAAACACAAAAAATGCTCGAAGGGGTCACATGCTTGGAAAAATGTGCCAAATCAAATAAACTAATGAGAGAGCAGCTGAAAAAACTCAAACATAATATGGGTATGGATGAAGCAAAGCACACCCAAGGGGATCTGGAAGTGAAAAAGGAGATACAACTTTCAAACAGAAAGGGCAATGAAACATTTTAACCCACTGTGTAGACAGCCATGTTTATGCCTGGAATAGAGACTGGATAAAAAAAATGTTGTTGTTGGAAGTAGGAAAAGTTTTAAAAATGAACAATAGGACTTGAAAAAAATTCTAAACAACAGGGGAAAAAACAACATTTTCACTCGCCTTGTTTTGAGTTTGTTTGCATTTACACACAACAAATAATAAACAAGCTTTTGTGAAATATTTGAAGATTGAATCAAAGATCGATGCCTAAATGTTTAGACAGACAGTAATGTAAAAATAGTACTTTTCTTCGTTCTTCTTTAACTTTATTACCGGTAAGCAGAGAACTTCTGTATATATTGTTATTCTCTGAGAGAAATTCATGAAGACAGCATCAGTGATAGATGCAAAAAGCCAGTGCTGAGTGATCGGGACACGTGCACAGATTCACTTGCCCTTGCTTTGCGATAAATAAGATTTGTGTTTTGCGGGGAACGTTTTCCCCTTCTGGTGTTGTTGGTTTTATGAATAATGCAGCGGCGGATGTGAAAATAATGCCTGTAGTTGTGCACTCAATATTCTCTTTGATACCTTCGCCCCCTGCCTTTTTTGTATTTCTTTGGGAAAAAGAGACAGTTGTCATGTTGGATGAGAGGCACACTGGAGATACTTGGCCAAACAAGAGGGATGTGGAATGAGATGTACTGAAGAAGGAAGGAAAAAAGAAGAGGAACTTTAAGATAAGGGGGGATGGAGGCAAAGTGACACGTGGAAAAAAGTGTATATCAAGACTTAGATATTGGATGTGGAGAGTGGTGGAACAGGCGGACAGATGTAAGACGGTGAATTGAGATGGAATGAGACCGGCTGAGTGACAGAGAGACAGAAAGAGGTTAAAGAAGAGAGACATGGAAGAGGAGAATTGTGGGAAAAGCAGCAGAAGAATAGGAGTGGTAATGAGGGGAGTTTATCAGTTCTTTAGGTGGCGTCTGCTTATCAAGCACCACCAAACACTCAACCTATTAACTATTAATACACTCCTTCACTATCGGGCCTTTTCCCCTTCATTTTTTCCCTTCATCTCCCCCTTCCTCTGTTTCTTTCCCTGTGGGTCTCTCTGTCTCCCTAACTTCCCCCTTCTATCTCTCCTTCTCTTTATCAAACAGCCCCAACACAGGCTAGATTAACTATTTAATGCACTTGTCATTATCTGTCAGGGCCCAAAGCAATTTAGCGTGCTCCCCATTCACAGGCACATTTTCTCACATGAAGCCGGGTTTGACACACGAAAAGACATTTTTTCTCAGTCCTTCTTCTCTAAAGAAAGGGCTTCTTTTTTTCCCCCTCTCTTTTCTTGTCCCTCTAAGTCTGATATCTCCAGAGCTTATTAAACTGCAGAGCATGTGTTGTAAAAGATTAATCTGTTGGTTTCCCATGCAAACTTAAATTAGTCCCACTCACCCTCAACTAAAAGGCATGGCTAATGCTGCCCGTCCGCTGAGAGAGAAAGAGGTTCATATCGGGACCGAGGCTTGGGGCCTAATCTAATGTCAAATGTATCCTTCCTTCTCTCCTTGTCGCTCTCTTTCTCTCCTGATTTCCTCACCCCTAAGTCGCCAGTTTCTTCCACTTCCTCCTCCCCTCAATCAGTGCCCTCCCCCCTTTTTGTTTTCTTCTTTTTTCTCTTGCTTCCTTCTCCTCTGTACTCTGTGCTCACTGACATGCAGCGTGTAATCAAAAACTTTACTGAGCTTCTTTTACCCTACTTTTTATCAAGTTTGGCCTTTTGAACCCACTTTAATGTCATCATAATGTTGTGTACAAGTCAATTCGTTTAATTTTAGAGTAAGCCTGGTTGTTCTGGAAACAATTACAGTTATAGCTTCAGTTTATGAATGATCAGACCGGCTCTAGTGTAACAGCCTGCAGATAAAATCATAAGGGGATTATCGTAAGGGGCTGCCCATCATTCTCTCTGAGATTGTTTTACACACAATAGCAAAGAGCTATTTCATGCAGACTATGAAGTCGAGCTCAGCTGTTATCCTTCTACACATCCAATTGGTTGATATCTAATCAAGTGCATAGCTGCTTCAACCTGCCCACAGTTGCTCTACATGTTTAAGCCACTTTACAACCCACCTCCCTCACAGCTGGGTTCCTGTGTGGAAATAAAAGACATTTATGAATAACAGCATACTTGTTCATAGCTGCTTACTACAGGAACACAGATTGATTGATGTTCCAGTGGAATTTTTAAAGTTACTAATGTCACAGTTCGAGTCAGATTATACTTTCATATAATCTATAATCTTGCACGTATAATTAGGTTTAGAGTTAGGCCTTGTTCTGCTAGAATATTTTGCCCTGTGCACAGCATGCTACCTCGATTGTTTTTGAGACAGACATAATTAAAAGTCTCAAGTCTGATAATTGTCTTTGTTTCTTGAACTGAAACAAATGTTTTTTCTTTATTGATTTTGTGATTTAAGACTCCTATTGTTACACCCCCTCCCCCCCGTTTCTCTCTTTCACAATTGTTTATTTCATCGTCATCTGCTTCTCTTTCCTTTCCTTCTCAACACCCCTGCACGTTGTTTTCTCACACTCATTTCCACTTCCCTCGTTGTGTTTACTGAAATTCCCTTCCTGTCTTTTATGCTCCCCTTTCTTGTCTTTCTTTGTGCAGTTACTCTGTGCATGTCTCTGGCTGGGTAGATTCACTTAAGGTTTTCACGCTTGGGGCGAACGTCTCAGATACCTTAAACCATCTATTCCTCATTTTCTCTCCTTCGTCACTGCACTGTTCTCTAGTCTCATTCCCTTGTCAGTGCTCTACTTTTCTCACTTGTTTCCTGGCCCCATTCTTATTCTGCTTTGGTTGCAAGTCTCTATCATGATTTCACAGTCATAGAGCCATTGGTCTGAAAGGATAAATGAGTAAATGCAGTCTATCTTTTTGTTTTACTCTTGATGTCTTCATTTTCTACCAACAGCAGTTTTGATTCGCTGTGCTGGATGTCAGCCGAGTAGATTCTAAACACACGTTTCTTTTCTGCTTTTAAGTCATAGTGATCCTGTTCGCGATGAGGAAACGCTACCAGAAGGATTCTCTGGCCAATATGAAAAACAGCGGAGAGATTCATGAGCAGCTGGTCACATACGATGAGGAGGGAGGAGGAGAGATGGACACTAATGGGTATGCAGATGAAAAGAAGCACTGCTATACACTTTTAAACTGACAACTTGAATATAACTGAAATGAGCTGACATGGTTTATCAGCAGCCCCCCTTTTTTGCAGACTTACATTTGATTCTATTTTCTTTATAATCCTCTCAAAGGAAAGATTTTTAACCTCTGAATGAAACAACAAAAACCCAAGAATTTATAAAGTCTTGACAAAGAATGACAGAAAATCCATTTTAAGTAAAAATGTAAAATAAATGTTGCTTCTTACTCACACTTTCAGCAATGCCAGTGAGGCCATTAATGCTCTTTTTTATGTCATTAATTTCTCTTTTGTGGCTGCCATGCATAAAAAAACAGCTCACAAAAACTGAAGGGAGCTTTAATTATTTAAATGTAGGATTGAAACTGTCTACTGGAACATAGACAGCTTTTTAAACATTTAAACATTCCTCTTTACCTTATACTGTTTATGTTTCTATTGCTTACGTCCTGATATTCACATTTTTAAAATAAATGAAACAGATATATTCAGCGTTTCTTATGCTTTTTTATGGTTTATTTGCATAATCTTTTTATTATTCTAAAATCTTTGACAACAAATAATAAAGTGTGCTACCTCCTATATCTCCACTTATCTGCACTTTAATCGTATCATCTTTTATGTATCTACTGACTTAGTTTCACCTAATCTAAATCGAAATGTCACTAGAGATCCACATAATTCAGGAAAACTATCCATATTAAATGTACCAGAACTCACTGTTTGCCGATAAAAGCCACAAACGCAAGTTAATATAAGAATATCTAAGTTGCAGAGTAGCCAAGACATTACATTACTATTGGTGACTTTCTAAAATATATTTAAAAAGACAAAAAGATCAAATATAACTTGATAGTTGAGCTGTAGCATTAAGCATTCTGTAATAAATATGTCAGTGGACATATTTAAATGTCCGCACCCAGAAAATCTCTGTGATGAAGAAATGTGATCAGCAAATTTACTCACTCTATCCTCTTTTCTTTTAGCTATGATGTCTCAATCCTCACTTCCGCTTGCCATGACGGTTCCCTGCTTCGCCACCAAGATCACCGCCCCCACCCCTCACTCTACGCCATGGTCCAGAAACCCCCCCACCACACTCAGCCCACCGCATGTAAGGGCGACATGGCAGCGATGATTGAGGTAAAGAAAGACGAAGCTGATCACGACCGAGATGGATTCCCTTATGACACTCTCCACATCTACGGCTACGAGGGACCCGAGTCTTTAGCCGGAAGTCTCAGCTCTCTGGGAAGTTCCTCTACTGGTTCAAACTTGGATTATGACTTTCTCAACGATTGGGGCCCGAGGTTCAGGACCCTGGCAGAGCTCTATGGTGTAGATGGCCCAGATTACTACCATCAGTACTGATACCACATACCACCACATAATGACAAATCATACAAATACATAACAAACATACAGCTTGATACAGTAATCAGAAAGAGCCATAGCAATACACTCACATACTGACCAGAAGCATGCAGGAAATATACACATTCACACAGAAACAGACCTACAGTAGATAACCGTGTTCTTGAGAGACTTCTCCAGCTCCTCAAAAATAAATCAGGGAGCTCCTTTTTATCCAGTAACAATGACTAACTTCTGTTATGATGTGTAATTCAGTGAATCCATTAGTGTGTTGTGCCTCTGTCTGTTCACTCCCAGTCAAAAGAAAAGAAAAGAAAAGAAAAAGCTTCATCAAAATCCTGGAAGCTCCATGAAGTTAAGTTGAGTCAAGGAGGCTCTTCTTTTTTCCTGTTTCCAGTGAAATATTGGAAAGATTTTAAAGGAACAGAACACCAGGACATCTTTGATAGAAATAATAGAAATAGTGGCTTCATACATTTGCAAGAGGACTGATTATTTGGTGACAATACGAGATCCACACCATGAGGATTTTCCTTTATAGCAGTGTTGTGAGTTTTACACGGTAACCCTTTTATTCTGAAAAAGGTCTAAGCAGGTGAAGCCAGTTGGGTTGGTTATGGATGGGTATGGATAATCCAGTCCCTTTCAGTGATGTTACTCAATTACTTAATTTCTTTTGCATTTAATAATTTTGCAGCAGCATTTTGTAATATGATTTTTCCCCCTGTGGTGACTTTGGCAAAAGACACAGACTATTGAAGATGAAAAGTTTATAACGATTCATTTTGTATCCCCTAAAATAAGCATTAACCTTCCCCATCATATTGGCCTGTTAATGTATGATTAACTGAATTCATATATTTAAATCCTTATATCCTGTTTAACATTAAAATGTATTGCTAATATAATATTGCAGACTCTGAAGATTAGTTCATTTTGCTACAAAGAGAATTAAAGGAATCGTAATAATTCAATCCAACAGGGGCTGCAAAATGCTGCGTGTGAAAGCAACTCACTGCTGATCTTTTTTTCCCCCTTCGTTCTTTTTTTCTGTCTCTTTTGGTATACGGCGTGTGATCTCTTCTAACTTTGATGTGTGTTTTTTTTTTTATAAATTTGACAAAAGGGACACGAACACTGGGAGAACGAGGTGATTTTATTTTTGATCTGTAGTTGATGATTTGATTTGTAAATATGATTGCTTGAGGGGGTTACTGTACTGGGAAACTCTGAGCAGCCACGCGAGTTTAAGCTCAAAGGGGTTTGAAGTGTTTGATCACAGCAAGATGCCAGTTATGTTTTCTTCATCTGAAATACTAGAAGAGACCGTCTCTGAGGAAAGTTCAGCTCTGTAAAGTCTACTTTGTTCATCAGAGCGTCAAGTCCGATGGGTTATTTTGTGACGTGTCCATTGAGTTCGTGATTTTTCTGAGGTCCAGACATGACATCAGGTGTCTGAACAGTAGTCAACAGAATTCAAAAGAAGCATCAGAAGTCCCTGATTTTTTTTTTTGCTGTTTTTTAAGGTAAAAACCTTAAAAAAACTTTCCCGCTTTGTGTTCCTGAAACCAACCCTCTGATATGAATAAGGTCATTTTCCGAGTAAGTCATTTTGCCCATTTTCTCAGTTATCTTCTGCTCTGAAAAGAGAAAAGACAATCGACAGACAGAAAGGAAATGACGCTACTGCTTCTCAGACAGAATTACAGCATGTTCCGAGGGTTTATTTGACAGAACCCATCATCACAGTTATTGTTGAGATGAAAGCCTAATTCTCAGAGGCCTACTGGAACAAAAGTAATTCAGACAACTCAGGAAGCACAGAGCTGGAAAAGCAGCTAGTTGGGCAGCCACAATGACTCTGAGGTGGCTTGAATAACTTTAACCTCTAAACCTTCTTGGCTGCTATCAGATCATAAAACTTGAGATGAAAAATACCCCAAACTTTTTGATAGTCTAGATGGTTACTTAATATAGCTACTAAAAGTTAGGTAATAGTTTCTCCTAATAGTTGTGTAGGATTATTTCTACCTTGAATTTTAGCATTACATAGTAAGGATATTCTACTTAGCAACGGATACGGCGCTCCTTGGCGTCAAATTGAAGTTTTGTCTATAAAATGTCAATAAATATGAGAAATACCCACAAGAGCTTCTCAAAAACCAAAGTAGCTCCTTTTTTCCTTTCCAGATATGCTGGATATTTGGCCTGCCCCGTCTTTTAAGTAACCAGGAACAACCAATCGCAAGGCCGCACTTGGTAGCGTTTAAACAATAATCACAGATCTTTTAGATTATTGCACGAACAAATGCCCAGGAAATAAACCATTGTTTCTGCATTCATTCATAAAGCACCACGAAGGTAGAAGGTCACCATTGTCTGTGATTATTGTGACATCTGTGAATCTAGTACCAATTGTTGCTGATAGTACCACCCTACTGAACACACACACAGCCTAGTGTGTTTCTTTTTTCTTTTAAAAAAAAAGTAATTTCATTTCAGTTTATTTAACCTACTATTCAGTCCCAGGAATCGGAGTTGAACTTGTTCCCTTAAAACTCAGTCCTGCTTGGAATGCCTTTTGATAAACAGTGAGACAATAGCTGGAAGTCCTCTCAACGCCTTCCTGTTGGGGTTTAAATATATATATATATATACACTTAGCCAGTTCCTTCTCCTCAGTCTTAGCTTTGCTCTCCTTGTTTGCCTCACCATATCTCCTCGGCGCTGTCTTTTTCTCCCTCGTCTAATCAGTGAGACCAAACAGTGGACTCAACTTCCTGTCCATCTGGGAGGTTGTGCCCGCCTCTTCCTGTCTGTGTTATCTTTCTCCTGGGCCAACACATTGTGCTCACTTCCTGCAAGTCCAGCCTGAGAAATGGGCTTGAAGAGGAAGAGGGAGCGAGGCAAGGAGCAGCATGGGATGAGGTTGGGGGTTAAGAAGAAAGAAAGACGAAAAGAACAATGCAGAGCAATGATTAGTTTTCCAGCTGAACAGAAACACCTCAGAGCAAAGATGTGTTTTTTTGACCGGTACAATTTGCCATCCTCATGAAAGAAGGCTGATCCCACCAGTAAATATTACGTTTATTTAAAAAAACAAAAACAAACAAACACAGTCTCAGTTTTGTGGCTTCAAAATGGCAGGAATGGAATCTTAAGTACTCTTACCTTCAGTTTATTTCTCCTCATTGTTTTTAGGCATTGCACTCATGATCTTGGTCAAAAGCAACCCACTGTTTTGTAAGTGTAAAAAAACCTTCAAAGATCTCTTAAAAAAATCTGGCACAACAAGCACCACTGCTAAAAAAAAAAACCCATTTCTAGAATCTAAGAATCTTAGCTAGTTTTATAATCCATGTCCTTGCTCGGTGAACAAACAATGGCTCATTTTTCTGTCTGACATCTTTGTTTGACTCAAAGAATGGAAACAAATTTTGTAAACTTTGGTTCAATTTTGCTTCATTGTGCAGTGAAAGCAAAACTTTTTGTCTTGTTATTTCAAGCTATTTCGTGGCTCTAAAAGTAACAGTAATCTTTTTTATGTGTGTGTGCGTGTGTGTATGTTCACTATTATTGTAATCATGGCTGTTATTTAAAAGGTGTTCCCATGAAAAAGAAAAACTTCATTGTTAAAAACCAGCAGGCTGTAGCAGAGACAGGTGCTCCATTATCTACTTTCCTAAAAGCAACAAGTGCTGGCTGTACTTAGGTGAGAAAAGCTGGCACATTATTCGAGACAGATGGACATTCACTAGCAATTTTGGCCAGCAGTATTTTCAACTTGTTAAGCTCGTTCCAAAACGATATAAAATGTAGCACATACATTTTTATGACAAAAATCCATTAATAGAATACATCAATCATTAAACACTTCCAAAACATGGACCATATAGTCAGACATGGCGTAATATTTTCCAGAGCGTGTCATATTTCTTTTTTCTTTTTTCTGCCAGGACCAAGACTTGGACATATTGGTTTAGACTAACATGTTTCTTCCAATCCATCATGCCCAGCATGCTTTCATTTTTAGGAATTTTCTTGAGCTCTTCACCCGCTTCTCCACACTTATTCATCAGATTTTGCAACTTCCAACATTTTCCAAGTATTACAATAACATGCTACGGGACAATGACAGCCATACGAGTACCATAATTAATTTGATATGTTGGTTATCAGTGGTCGTGGGAGGACATTTACCTCCCCTGCTGAAGGAGTCACCTTGGAAGCAGTGAAAATTAAACCTCTCAGGGTGGGATCCCAACACAAAAAAGTTCTTCACATGAACGTGAAGAAACAAAAATATGTAGTGTGGTTTAAAAGACAACATTTAAGTGTTTTTATTCTGTTTCTGTCTAATGTTTCAACAAGGGATTTTATTTTGAAATGTATATAGAAAAAATGTGCCTAATAGGGATCTTTCTCTGGCCTCACCTTGTTAATTTTTTTCTTATTGTTGCTATTATTTTTGCCTAAATAACTGTATTTAAAGGATTATAAACTTGACACTCTCTTTTTTTAATTGCTGTATAAAGGAAAACTAGATTCAGTTTCAGCACATGAAAGAAAATAGTGTTTGATGCATGAATGAGTCCTCGAGTGAATATGTAACTTTCTGCTTGTGTGTCCACTTTTGTGTGTGTGCGTGTGTGTGTGTGCAAGGGTGCTTGTGATTGTACCATGACTGTACCCATGTAGATATACACACAAATGAGTATCAGACCAGTTAAAAAAAACAAAAAAGGGAAAGAAACCACATTTCTCTTGTGTGAAAACATTAAGGTCTGCAAGGGAGCGACATGTGCCTTTACTCTTTAAAAAAAAACATGTAAAGAAAAAGAAAAAATGCTTTTTTTTGATGGTGAACACGATGTTTTCTATAGTGTTTTATGGTGTACAGCAACTACTTTTTATTACATGAATTTTTGTAAGTGTAGAAGAATAAAAATCCACTCAAATATGTTTTGTTTATCTGGTGATTTTTACTGACACTTTGGGACAGAAGAAAATATTTCACCAAATGAACTATAAAATGTTAAATGGACTGGTTTATGTACAGCACATTTCTGCTCTGCTTGAGCTTTACACAACATGTTTCATTCGCCCATTCAGAGAAGCACTTTTTTTTTTTCTACACCTAAGGGTAGATCAAACATTCACACTTGGGTGCTTGAGAAGCAACTTGGGTTAAGCATCTTGCCCGAGGATAGTATGATAGGTGAATGGAGCAGCCAAGGGTCAAACCACCACCATTAGTAGATGAGCTGCTCTACCTCCTGAGCTACAGCCAAGACATTTGTGCTGAATAAATGTGGATGTACTAGCTCACCGGTTTATTTTCATACTAAAAAGTATTCAAGTAAGCTCTTACAACCATTTCAAATTGCATCAGCTTGTAAATTCCACTATCTGATGATATGATACATGATGCCAGTAAGTGGCTGCCTCCAGTTTTGAGCCACCCCAGATGACTTCAAGTAGCCAGAGGTTCTTGTATTTTTAAGTGGTCTTCAGCAATAGTCCTCCACATAGATTTTCTGAAGGTCTTTGGCTGCTTTTTAATTCTTTTTCAACCCAGGCCATTTTCAGAGGAATGATTTTGTTTGTTTGCTTTTTGGTGTGTTTGTTAATCTATTTAACTGGCCTATGAATCAGTCAAGCATAAAAAAGCACCTAACTCAACAAGTGGTGTACCTACACATAACAAACAACTTAGCAAAGAAAAAATATTGTAAATTGTATCTTTAGGTATTTTATTAGCAGCCTGTCGCAAAAATGCATAATTTTTTCTGATTTCTTCAGCCAAATCAATGAATATAATATCCCAGAGAGCTATTAGCTGCAAACTTGGCAAATCTCAGCAAGGTGTCAAGGGTGTCCTTAAAAATGTAATGAAACTGGACAAGTGAAGGGCAAAAGAAAAAAAAAGACTATCTACAGCAGATGAACATGTGAAAGTCATTTCCTTAAGAAACTTTTCAGCATGACAGTGATGCCAAGAAAACTGCTAATACAGTAAAAGCATACCTGGACAGAAAAACACACTTTGAATAACCTCTCCAGCGCCCAGAACTCAACATTATTGAAGTATTGTGGGATCTTGACAGAACTAAAGGCACTCTAATTCCTTTTTATTTATACGTCGCCAAATTACAAAAACTGTTGCCTCAAGGTGCTTTATATTGTAAAGTAAAGACCCTACAATAATACAGAGGAAACAGAGAAATTCAGCCAGCAACCAAAGAAGAGCTTTCGAATGTCCTTCAAGAAGCCTGGAGAACTATTACTATTAAGAGTACTTAAAGAAATTGGAAGAGGACTTGACTTGAGTTCAGACTCTACTGAAGAATAAAGGTGCTGATAATAAATATTGACTTTTAAGTTTGTTGGAACTGTACAAATTCTGTTTTTGCCTCATATAGTGTATTTCCATGTGTGTTTGCACATTATTGAATAGATAGCTGCACATATTTACCATTTTGCAAGCAGAATATAAAGAAATGAGGAGTGACTTTTCTAGAGCACGTTATACCAGAAGGCTTACAACACAGCTTGAAAGAACATATTGAAAATATTTAATGCTCCACAGAGTAATAGCAATCCCTGAGATTATAGTATATGCATATATGTGAAGGACTGATAATAAAAATTTGATGGGCTAAAAACAACTCAATGGGGTGTTTTCATTCAACACAAAGCTTTTTTTGTTTACATAATCAACCAAACTTAATCACAAGATCCTTAATGGCCAGATACTGTTCAACAAATTAATATGATAGGGGTGAGAATTCTTAAACATCTAACTAATCTTCAAGTTTTTTTAAGGTTTTACTCAGTATCAAAAGTGCCTGTGACTCATGAGAGAAATCCAAGAGAAAAGGAGGCAAACATGAACAATATTTTCTGTCACATCACTCTGTTGAAGAACAACAAGAAACAAAGAAAAAGAACAGCAGGTACCATATGTGGTGTGTCTGCCTTTTCATGACAAAAACACACCTAAGTCTCATACAAAGAAAAAGTGGAATTTACCGGGATAACGCACTAAATGTTTTTTTGTCAGGTTTAAAGTGTCAACATGGGTCTGAAAAACCAAAATACTAGCAAGTTCTCTAACACGGTGAGACCAGCTCTGTTCCTTTGTGTAAAATGATCCAGCATGTCAAAGATTACACATTGTGGGGCCGTGTGAGGAAAAGCTCTGATCTCCCTCCCTTAATCCTTGACAAGCGATCAGATGTGAGTTGGAGGATATCCTGTGTTTTTCTCCTTTTTTAACATGAGTGTAAATTCACCTCAGGTTCGTGCAGTTTTATTGCTGTAGGGCCTGTAGTGGATTTGGGTGTCAGACCTCCATATGTGATCATGTCCATATGCGACGTGACTCATTCTACATGTCCACGGGGTTAAAACAGAGAAACAGACACAGACGTGAATAAGAAGGAAATACCAGAGTGACATCCGCTCTTTTGGGACTTCTTGGGAGCCACACACACACACACACACACACACACAGAGTTAAAACTTCGAGAGCGGAAATTTTGTGATCTTGATCTAGCTGATAAATTATGCAATAAATTAGGACCAGTGTTCTTACACCCTCAGGCTTTACTCGGTGCAGTATTACTGGCCTTATATCAACCTACAAGCTAATACCTGTATATATTTATAAACCTTTTCACAAGTCTTTTGATGTTAACATCAGAATACATAATTAGCCTTACAAAATAATTCATATGCATATTAAAAAATACTGATTATCCTACACTCTATACCACCCTACTTTTACCATTGCTTCTGAGAACCAGCAGTCATTAGTGGTTGTCAGCATCTGAATGAACAACATATTTTTCCCATTAGAACACTCTGGTTTAAAGACTTTGTATGTTTAAACAATGAACTTCTCATTAGCTCTACCTAGAGAGCACAATGACTTTACGACCCTCAAGCCCTGCACATTTATCAGCATTCAAGCTTTCATATTTTCTCACATTTACAATTACACCCTAATTCAGTCTAATAAGAAAGTGGGATGCTTTTAAATAGCTTTTACTGTGATTTTTGAGATGCACAGACACCAGTCTGTCATCAGTTATTCAGGCAAGCAGCATAGCTGGGAGATGTGACAGATGTCTGCATGAAGAAGAGAGACTGAAAAGGAAAGAAAATGTTGAATGAGAGAGGAGAGAGACATACTTCCATCCCATCTCTACTTGTGTCTCAGCCTCATCTCAACTTTGGTCCATTTGTGGTGAGGATGGGACAGGACTAGCCGGCAGCCACGTGCTAAACGTTGTGCTACGGTCAAACTACAAAAATCAGACTATTAAAGTGAGGCATGCTTATACTTGAAAAAGATTACATGGAGACTGCAAATGGATAATCCTTTGAAGCCTGATCAAAGAAAGTCTGAATTTTGAAGTGGGGTGCAGTATGTGTTTACATGCAAAAGGAGTTGATACGGGTAGCTGTTTACATGACTCCAGCATGTAATCCAGTTAGAGAGCGCTCTGTCTTGTCAAGAGCGGCTGTTGTTGTTTGTTGGCATAAAAAAATAGCACAGATGAATATGAGAGAGTGGCACAGGTATCTGTAAGGGAAACATTTTAAGTGCGCACACTGCTTCAAATTATTTTGGTTAAGGTATATGATATGCGTAGGTTTTTAGGCATTATATTTCCTTCTGATATTCTATATTTGCAGCCTTATTTCAAGATTTCAACAAGAGCTAACAATCTACCCTTACATTATCCTTCAGATTGTAGGTCTAATAGTTTACACAGAGTATTGTTAGTGTAAGAAGAAACATTTATATTTTAGACCCTTTAGATTTACCCTTTAGACATTCATTATAGATGCTAGATGAAAGTTAAAGAATATTTCAAACTGTCAAAACTGTGATCTCAGATCTAAAATGACTCAGCAGAAAATAATGGAAATGAAATGCACAAATGTCTCCAATTTTCCAACTCATGTGCAGCCAAGAGAAAATGTCTATGATGCAACCAAAGAATGTTTTCATTTATAAGTCATTTAAAAGAAACTTTCAAAGAAATGTTGCATAAAGAGGGTGACATTAAAAAAAACTATTTTTAAATGAATAAATCTAAATGTTGTGCCTTCCACAAAGTCATGCACCTGTGCCTAATTACATGTGCACTGTGGTATTTTGGATCTGAAACACTTTGATCTTCCAGTAAAAAGAAGTCAATATAAATGTCAATGGGCTTTAACAGGGAGCAATCTTTCGAAAATGGATTTTCTTTCTGTCCAATCAAACGTGAAGAATTTCTTCCATTGTCACAGATAAACTGATGTTTGTTATAAAGCCTTCCAACTCGTCTTCTCGCCAAGCTCTTTCGATAAAATCTCGTAAATAAAACGGTCTGTCTCTGTTGTTATTGCAGAAGGAGAAAAATGTTTTCTTTTGCTTGTCTGTGCAAATATTTCAGTGTGGTGTAACACAAACATCTACAGACTAAACACTGACATACAAAGGTTCTGGCCTCGTGTTGTGCATGAGGATTTGCAATTGGGTTGCTTTTGTTTTCATGTCCTCTGACGGTCTGTAAAGCAGATGTGCTGTTGTCTTTGTAATGGGAAGAAATAAAGCTGTGGCATGTAGATAAATAGGTAGATCATGGAATTGCCAGATGTAAAGGTTCAATGTGTAAGTCATGGCAGAGCAGATTACTGAAATTTACCAGTACCCCTCCCAAATGTATGCCCATTGGCAGCAGTCCTAGCCCTCATTCCTGGTTTAAAAAGCACTGCAGTCAACCATCACAAAAGCAGAGCTGCATCAAACATCCCAATGACACACTGACAAATAAACCCAAGTTCAAAACAGCCCTACAAAAACAGGAGCACAAACGCAGACACTGCCCATGTCTAAAAGCTCATATTTGTTGGAACCACAGACATGCCGTGGTTCCCTGTTTGACTAAAGAAAAGACACACGAGGCATTTTCTAGTGAAAAATGCACTACGAGATGTTTCTCCACACAACAAGGAGACCTGTTTGACTAACATCCTGCCTGTGAACAATAAACGCTTCACAATGTGAAGAAAAAGATATTCTTTTTCCTTCCATCCTCTCCATGCTCAACACTCTTTGTTTTCTCCATATCCTGTTAAGGAGCCTTGGAGCAGCTGGTACTGCTGAATCAAAGGTGATTTTAAATGATGTCAAAATATTGCACCAATGATGACAGCGCAAATAATGAAAGCACTAAAAAAGTTCAGCTTTATCTTAACTATTGATTAATTATGCATGAAATATAAATTTCAGATATGATGGAAATGTGCATTGATGTACAGGGAGAAAAGCACTGCATACATACTTTTTTGGTTAGGAGTGAACATTGTAGCAGGGGTGCAGTTGTCACAGGTTTGTATCTTTGATACTGTTAATGTGCACTCGAAATGAGATGCGGTATTTACCAGCAAAGGGGAAACAGCACTACCTGAGCAGACAGCTAGCTCTATAAGAAAACTGGAAGTGCGCTGTCTCCACACTGTGGTTCAAACCGTTAAATACATCCTTCCATGGTTTTCCTAGACATTTGGTTCATTTTGTTAAGAAGATGAGTAAGACATAATAGTACTTTTCAATCCGTTACTTAAAGATATCCTGATTACGATATGAAACAGGATTTTCCTTTCAAGAAAAGGATTATTTAAAAGCACCACAAAATGAGACACTCACTTTATGTAAATAAATCTAAAGAAAATTTCCATATTATATTCACATTATATCTCCGAACTAAATGTTGTTTATGGGATTTTGTTGTTTAGGTATAACAGAAAAGAGTTATACAGCAAACCAGTCATGTCTAACGTCAAAAGAACAAAATGCAACCACAGAAAACGGAGCAGTCAAAAGGAGCAGTCAAAGCCCGAGTCCAGGTTTCAGAGTCAAAAACAGACAGATGGTCACTTAGATGCAGCAGCATGAAGGTCAAAATGCAACCTGGTAAGTGGAGAGTGGGGAACTATGTTCTGAGGGATCGCCAAAACGAGGAAGTGGACGCAGGTGAGCTGACTGAAGGGGATTAGAACCAGGTGCGATGGGTTCGTGCAGACAGGTGACTAGTAGAAAACAATGGAAGACTGAGGACATCTGGTGGGTGGATAGTGTGATGCACGATGTTGTGGCCAATAACGGCAAACCCCAAGGCAGAATTATGACAAATAGACAACAAGAAGAATGAAATTTGGTGCCAGTTGAGACCATAAGGTTGGTGAATCTACAACAGCATTATAAAAACAGTCCTTGATTACAGCAAATATTGTAGGGAAAAGTGCTACTTATTATTGTTTTGGAAATTATGTGAGATGAGATTTACTGTAAGAACTCTCAGGAGACTCAGACGTCTTACTCATAAAAATGTAAATAAGGAAAATAGATTAAAAGCAAATGTTAAAATACTTGTTGTGAAGAGCCTCAGTTCTGAAGCTTCTTTCTCGAACAGATCATATTTACGGTCAATCTGAATTTCTCACTGTCTTTCAAGACATGTTTGAATCAACTTTCTGAACATCTACATGCTTCTAACCCCAGTCATTAAAAACACTAATCCCATTTCAGATTAAAAGATTAATCTCAGATGACATTACATCAGTTTGACACCTCCACTGTCTCACCAAAATAGGCATTATTTTAATAGAAAATCCTTCACAATATCCTTTTTTATGGTCTGATCAAGTTTTTTAATAGAATTTTCTATTTTGTTTGTTTGTTTTTGTTTCCATTTTATTTTCTATTCTGATATATAATTATTACAGCAATGCAAAGATCTACCGTGACAGTGCAGCCTTGCTCAAACAGAAAAGTCAGTCGCATATGCCTGTAAATTAACCAGCAAAAATCAAATTCACCTGTGGGGATTCAGTATTACACGTAAGCATTAGCATGCTGCTGTAACAGCCTGCACTGTTTTGGGAAGACTTTCTACAGGATTTTAGAACATGGCTGAAGGGATTTCCATTCAGCCACAACGGCATTAATGAGGTCTGGCAACTGATGTTGGGTGATAAGGCCTGGCTAACAGTTCGGGATGCAGTTAAGCCCAACAGTATTGGATGAGGTCTAGGTTAAGGCTCTGTGCCCTGGCTGCCTGTTTTTCCATATTGAACTGGGAACATCATTTTCATTTTTTTCATGGGTTTGTGCAAAATGATGCTGCTAACATAGATGTATTTGAAAAACACATGCATGCTATACTTTAGCTTTCTTTACTACAAACACAGAAGCTGCCCAAGGGAATGCACAGTCTGACCTCAAGATCTGTGATAAAGAAGCTCCCGTTACATCTCGGACTGAAGTAGAAACCTCCAGGCTGCAAGCTTTAAACACACTATGACATTTGCTGGATTTGTAATATTGATCGTTTCTTGGTGTGCAGGAGGTCCTGGGGGTTTAAATACAGGACAGGCCCCCATTTGTCAAAAACTAGCTTTGGGAAAGTGGCCAGCTGGAAATGGCAAGGGATGTAGTTTAGTTTTAATAAATGTATTTTATTAAACTTTAAAAAATAAATATATATGGGAAAGTCAGTAATTTCAGCAAGGCAGTGAGTGATTGTGAGCCATATGAGTTGCCAGGTTGTTCAAAGTGCAAACGCAGAAGCCTAATAGCAGGTTAACTAGCGGGGCATCATTTATAGGCTGGATGGTCCAGGTGAGAAACATTAACTAATAACCTAGATAACCTCCATCAAACCTCCAAGATTAACCGAGTGTGGACCACTGCGTGTTAGGGCATCATTAAAATATTAGCGTTCAAACTTTTTTTAATGGTTTCAACAGTTCGCTTTTAGTTACTGATTTTTTCATACATCCTAAATTAAATGCTGTCCTAAATGTATCGGAGCGTAACTGCGCTTTGTTTTTGGTGAGGGATTTCCTGGCTGCCTGTCTTACTATTGGCATATGCCTGCCCTGGATGATGCGCTTCTCTTCCCAGGCATGACACACTTACTTGGCTGCAGAGCCACGGGACAGAAACACGACGAGGAAGCAAGAGGACAGAGGCAGGCGAGGGAGGTGAGGATGCGGGTAAGAAAAGCGCGACAGATGACGATGATGTTGGCGAGGACGGGGATGAAGATGAGAGTGATGATGCTATCGACGAAGGAATGGTCGTAGAAGAAGCGGAAGAAGAAGAACGGAAAATAAAGCTCTGCGGGATCGGAGGATGGTAACAGTGGTGATGCTGATCGTGAGGCAGTTTGGATTGTGAGTACGGGACCGCAGAGGCGAGGATGCTCGGACGCTCGGAGCACCTGCTCGCTCAGTTTTGATCATTGTGCAGGGTAAAACCTCCGGTATCACCGAGAGTTTAACGAAGCGCTATTCTGAGGAGGTGGGCCAAGTCCCAGGAGAGAGAGAGAGAGAGAGAGAGAGAGAGAGAGAGAGCTCTCCGAGGACCTTTGGACTGAGTGCCGGTGATCCAGCAGGGATGTTGTTGTTCTGTTGTCAGTGATGTGAGGCGACATTAAGGAGCTGGTGAAAGGAATCCTGGCACATATTCCTACATTTTTGCAGGTAAGCAGCAAATTGCTCTGTATCGCTTTCTGTGTCTCTCTCCTCATCCAAAAACTCTCTCTGTCTCTGGTGATCATATTGCTGCAAACACGTACACCCTTCTATGGAAAGATATAACACTAAATAGGGAGTTACAGGGAGGGGTGGTTGCAGTAAGTTCATGTTGACCTCTTCCTCACAGTATTTTGCCTCCCACGGATTAACATTATGTAATATTCCAGTAGGTGGACAGAGAGGAGATTAACAAGAATCTATAAAGTGTTAGCTGGTGCCATGTAAGTACATTTATTTTATTACTTGCATGCACACTGCACACGCACTCTGGAAACACATTGTACTAAAGTTACTGCATGCTTGATCATTTAAATTAAAAACATACACAAAACATATAATATATCCTACAGCATGACTTGCAAACAAATACTGTTCATAAATTGTGACATTAGTGGTTATAGTCTATAAATTGATGTATAGTAACTCTAATAGAATCTCACTGCTTAATTAGTGGCTTTTACTGCTATTTTAAGTAGTTTTGTTAATTATAATTTAAAGTTTTACATGTGGGAAAGGGCTTTTGAACTGTTGAATTAATTGAAAAGTGTCTAAGTATTAATTCATATTGACGAGTTATAACGTGAATATGAACAAATGCTGAATAAATGCATATTGTGAGTAAAATAATATATTTTCATACTCTACATTTATCTAACATCCACCACACTGGCACATTATTGGTGAACTCTGTGACACAGGGGAGAAATAAAAGCGTAAATACAAAAAACACAAATTGTAGGAGGCAATTACATGTAAGGCAAATTTACTGTTGGGTACCACAAACACCGTAGGTCCCTATAGGAGTATTGTAGGCGTGTTGTAGTGATTTTTGGATAGGCTCATCTCTATCTCGCTTGCTCAGCTTTCCTCCCAGGCTTTCCTCCCACACACTTTAACTCCTTTGTTTCAGCAGTGGAGTACAGTAGCCTTACAACCCTGCAGTTACATTAAAACTAACAAAGAGGAATGCTGCTGCCCAATGTCACTTTATCCCTTAGATCAAATACTAGGTTGTGTAACAAATATTCGGGTCTATAAAAGAGGCATAGAAGAAGAAGTACAGATAGCATATAGGTCAACTTTATAAGAGAAATCAAAATAGCAAAAAATAAATGCTTATCAACTAGAGAATACAAAAAACATGAAATTCCCCAGACATGGTAAAAGTGTAGTTAGCTATGTCCTTGTGTTAAAAGACGTATTTCCAGTTTTATTATGTGTGACATTTTCGGTGACATGTGGGTTGACGGTTTGATCAAAAGAGACTTGCTGTGTCAGGGCTGCAGGCACTTCTTAGTGCTCAGAGTCCCCAGAGAATATTAAAGCTCTGCCATGGGTTATCTAAGTGGTGCCTGTCTCCACTCAGCTATGAAGGTCAATGTTGCAAAAAGCCCTTTGACTTTACTCTGACACATACACTGTAACTTGGAGTAAACACTGGTATTGAGAGATTTCTTAAAAATTTATTTATACGTTTTTTTTAACTTATGACATCTCATGTTTGGTATCGTTGTGCAGTGACCTTTCAGGTTAAATAGTTCAGTGTAAATGTGCCTGGAGGTGCAAATAGAACAAAGGAAGAACATGTGTTAACTTTAGGAAATTGATGTTTGCATATTTGAATCCAAAGATTTAATGAGGATGTGGAAAAATGACAGAGCCTTGCACTTATCATAAACCCCACCAATCTCTCTTTAATGAAGCAAAATATTATTTGTTAGTTGTGTGCACAACAATTTTACAGTGTCTTTCACAGTGGAATTAGATCAATTGATGCTCTTTATCTGCTTTCTATGCTACAAATTACATAACTAATGTCACCATATGTCTTTAAAAATGTGATACATGTGGTTGCGTTGTATGTGATGTATTATTAAGACAACTTAGTGATTTTCCACAGAGGGGATCCTTTAATGCAGTAACAGGGTTAACGTAGATTAAGTGACAACCTTGAAACAAGCGATGAACACTGAGCTCCACGGGGACTGAACTTCCGATCCCCTCACTGTGGGGTTCAGTTCTGTGACCCACCCGTCACAGGAGCTGAACTCCTGGGCTTTAAAGGGTGGCATGGACATTCTAACCAAGGGTCCTGTCTGCCCAGCTCCAATCAGGAGTTGCTCTGAGATTGGTGCCGTACCCAGGACTGACAGGTTGAATGGATGACAGGGCTGTGTGGGCCAAATAGACTGTCAGAGAGAGCTGTGAGGAGATGGATGAGAAGAGGGAGAATGGGACACCGAAAGAACATCAGAGAGAGGGAATACCAGAAAATAGAGCTGAAGAAATGATGGAGTGCTGTTGTGGCTACAGGCAATACCTGATTCCCTCAATTTCTCTTTCTCTAACTGTTCCTGTCCCTCACCCTCACCCCCTTTTCTTTTCCTATCATCGCCTGCTTTTCTCTAATCTATGGGGTATTACAAGCTCTGCACAGTGTCTGGAGCTGTTTTGCTACAGAACGAGTGTAGCACCTTAGAAATGTGTGATAGCTACTGTGACAATGGGCCCTACTTTCTGTATAAAACCACCAAAATTGCTTATAAATCGTAAACTATTAGTTTTTAAAATTTAGGAAATAAAATACTGCTAGCAACCAATGAAATGCTAAATGTTTATCAGTCATTGGTTGGTGTATGTTTTATGAATCATGTATTCTCACTCCCAGAACAGAAAATACAGTTATTAAGTCAAAGCTGCCTAAACACAAAGTTCTCTTTAGCATTAAGCCTGTGATGTCCGTGTTGCACCAATACCCAGCCCAGTAAGTCTGGTGTCTAAACCAAACCAGCTAGTAAAGGCACAAATAAACTAAAGTATCAAAAAAATCAAAATGGTAAGTATAACGAGACACAAGCTGCAGGTTTGCTTATCACCATCTTCTAAAATAGTATTGTAATCATTCATTTAAACCACTGACGGTGCATAAATGATGGGTGTAGGTTCTGGGTCTGAAAAGTGACGCAACAGTACAAGCGCCTTTAACGTTCATTCTTTTTATTAAATTATTATTTGCTGACTGAAGTCATAGTGACTATGTCCATCTTTTACATACAGTGTATGGTACCTTTATAATAGCATTTAAATAAAAGAACAGACTCACTATATAGTATTTATTAACAAAGGTTTTAAAAACCACTTTACAATAACTAAGCAGTTCATTACATACAAAATTATTTTTACTATTTAGTTCATATTAACAATTATACATCTATTCATCCATCTCCATCCATATCTTCCAGGTCAGTGTCGCAGAGGACCTGAGGCATAGCTTAGCTGTCGTGGAGCCAGAGGCAGGGAACACCACGGATAGAGGGAAACAAACAACCATGCATAGTCAGATTTACAGCCACGAACAATTAAGAATCACTTAATCGAAAAATCATGTCTTTAAACTGTGGGAGGAAGCCTGAGTAATGAGAGAAAACCCAAGCAGGCACACAGAGAATAATATGCAAACTTCACATAGAAGCACTCGAGCCAGTCAGCTGTGAGGCAACAGTCATTTCAATTTACAACTGATAATAATCGTTGTTATTGTTCCAAATGATGTTGATGTTATTATTACTATTATCATTATTATTATTTTTTATTAGTAACCCTATACTGTTATGCATGTAGTATTGCCACACTTTATTGCTTTGGCTGCTTAGAGAGAGAACAGTATTTAGTGTCATCAGTCCGTCTGCATGTTGTCATGTGTTGCAACATATGTGAAGCTCTGGAGAATTGTGGTATAGTAGATGAGTTTCTGTGTTTGATTACAAAATCTAAAGGATATAAATACTATTTCCCACTCTGCTTGTCCAGTTAGAGTTTTCACAAGCCTTTTATCTCCAACAAACTCTCTCTAAGGACATTTACATGGAATGTTCAGAAATTGGCAGTTGTCTTGTGTTGGCAACTACGTAGAGCTCAGCTCTGTGAAGAAATGACATTATTCCTATTTTGAAATTTACAGCTATAAAAACTGAATATCTAGTGCATTTTTTCCTTTTGTGTGCATTCTATTTAATCAGGGGTGTCAGATTCACTTTAGATCATTGGCCACATAGAGCCAAGTTTGATCCCAAGAGGGCCAGGCCACTGAAACCATTGCATAATAATCCACAAAAAATACCAAAGAAATGAAAAGAAAACACCTAAATCACAATAATGAACAGTCCATCTACAAAACAAATAACAGGCAACTCGAATTGTTTTTGTCTTAAGCAAAATACATGAAATTTCCATAATATCTCAGCAATGTCACTGAAGGTAAATATAACTGTGCCAGCACCAGCTCTCTCTATGCTTTGTGGTCTGGCATGACATTGGTTATGTCACTGTCTGTAAGAAACCAGTTAAAGAAAAAACAAATAGTGAACTAGTAGTAGTTTGTCACAAGTCCTTCTGTGCAGTGTTTTAAAAACAAATCCAGCCAGACTGGACTCTTCAGTGGGCTAAATCTGGCCCATAAAGTGGATTAAATAATCCGGTCCATTTACCCACTGAAGTAACTTGTGTATAAATATAATGTGTTTGTGTGGGGGTAGTATTTGTTTTTGTCTTTGTAGCTGTTGTGATGTGATGAGCCATTTGCTTTGCTTCTCGTTTGCTTCCCTTGTTTTCCTTTGAAAGCTATATATTTCTGTGTGCTTAGAGCTTTTAAACTTGTACATATAACATTTTATATATGTAATAAAAAATAAAGTGCATCTTCAAAATTTTCACTTTAAAGATGTGCATTGCTGTTGTATCTGTAATAGAGCTTCATGGAAAGTGAATTCAAACATAACTATATACATAAAATTATATTTTGGGGCCAAAGTACTTACATGTTGACAAAAAAACAAAAGTAATCTTTACTTTCTGTTGTCTTAATTTGGTACTGAATAATTTAAAGGATTTATTTCAAAGCACTTTTATGGAAATGCTTGATGGTAGATTGCAAGTTCCTTTCAGCTTTTTGATTTGGGAAATTACAATAAAAAAAGGTATGGATGAATTAAACTTGTAAAATGCAGTAAAAGGACAAAGCATGTGCTGCTTTGTTGTCTTGTTAAAGGCTGGCAGCTAACACAAAAATCCAAGCACTGCAGCATCCATCTATTTTCTTCCACTTATCAAATTCAGGGTCACAGGGGGGATGGAGCCTATCCCAGCTGTCATGGAGGAGAGACAGAGTACACCATAGGCAGGTTACCAACATATCACAGGGCTAACAGAAAACCTTCCACAGCTTCACCCAATTTTTAATCGCCAATTAACTTAACGCCCACCTCATTCGACTTGGAAGGAAGCCAGAGGGAGAACACGGAAACACGGATTGGAACCTAGTATCTTCTTCCTGTGAGGTGACAGTGTTAAGCACTGAACCACCATGCTGCCCACAGTGTAACATGTTACTACAAAAAAGGCAAAAAAGCAGACAAAGCTACACTAAACTAAAATCTCCACTTAATTTAATTGAAATTTAGTGTGCTTTATCAGTAGACTTAATTTAGTTCACTCATCCCTCTAAGCAGTTCCTCTCTTAGCTTCAGCTCATCCTATTGAATGTTTGTTTGGGATTGAAAGTTCTGCTCTCTCTCTCACACACGCACACACACACACACATAAACATAGTCCAGGACAAGACTGGAGTGAGAACAACTCACTATGTGTGAGAGAGGAGAGATCGTTCCGTCTAGCTGCCAGAGTGTGTTGTCCATAATATCGGTCTGTGTGTGCAGGGACAGTTATATAATAACAATGCAGAAAGCATCACAGGTTCATGAGTCACAAACACACACACACACACACATGCAGGCTCCTAACACTCTCACTGCGAACAGGAAGTGAGGCATTACAATCTTCCACGTGTTCACGATTTATCAGAATCAGAACAAATTGTAGCGTGACATATTATCGCTTTGACTTGACAAAGACAATGTGTTTGACAGCACGGGATGTGTTTACCAAACTCAACTCTGTCTGTAATGACCTTTTCCAATTTCTGTATCTGAATGCGGGATACAGACCTACGTCTCCACTGGTTCACAGCAGCTGTTCATGATTTTTGAGAAGAAAAAAGATGTTCACAATTAAACAAGCCTGTTGGATGTGTAAAAATAGAGATCCTCCTACATCGGATGGCATGCAATTAATCTCCGAGTTCCAAAACAAGAAGCCTGACCCTCAATAATACTTTTCTTGATGAATAAAAGGTTTTAAAAATGGCTGTGTCATTAATGTCAATAGTGAGTCAGTGGAGCGATGTGATGAATAAGAGAAGTCGACATGTAATGAAACGGAGGAAGTGCCTCTATTGATTAATGCAAAATTTATGCCTGAGGTAAAAGCAGCCTAAGCAACACTAATACATTTTCTGAAATGAGAAAAACATTAGCTTAGTTGTGGTGAAAATAAATGGAAAACGTAAATATAACAAAGAAAGCTTCAAGCTGGCATCTTGGTGTTTGTTCCTGAAAATAAATTAGCAATACAAGCCTTTATGAGGAGGAATAAGCATAATCATTTTACAGAGAGACTGCTCTAAAGTTAAGCAAATCAGAGAAAGTTTTATCCACAGGTTTCTTCTTGCTTTCAGATTTTTCAAAGTCGTACTTACAAAAATTATACTTTTGATGCTAACGTGTTTTCCTGGCATCATTGTTATTTTGCATAGCTGTTGCACAACTACAGTAGAAGAGTTAAAGCCTTCAGTATACAGTATTACAAGTATTAGATCCTTGTAGTAAATTACTAGTATTTGCCTTTATATGTGTGTGTGGTTCAGCTATTGATTGGAACGCTTCAACCCTTTGGCCATGTTCCTGAAAGAGCAATAAAGACACACACACACACACACATTCAAATGTACACATAGATACACTCAAAGGATGGTGTGGGTGGCCACTTGACTGCCTCACAGACAGACAAATACACCTGCACACACACACAGACACACACACACATGTGGCCTGGGGCTTTCTAAACAGCCAAGCTCGAAGGTTGCAATTCGCACATCACTCTTTGCTACCTCCCTCTCTTCCTCCATCTCTCAGTAAAGCAACACAGCATCTCTCACGTTCTTTCATTTATTTCTCATTGGCCATCCACCCGCCTGCTGTTTGTTTTCTTTCCCTGCCCTCTTTAGGCTCACACCACACATTTTTTTCTCACTAATGTGCTGACCTTCCCATTGTTCTCTGTCTGTCTTTGTAGTTACATGTATAGCAGCACTGTGTCATACAGACCAGTAGAAGTTGGCTTCCTGCCTGCTGAGATGTGCCAATAGGAAACACTTTGAACAGGGGTTCATGCTGATGAAATTGATCTGCTCAGGTAAGGAACAAGTATAACATATTGATATTCAAAAGCCTGTAAATGAACAATTGTAATGTCAAACTGCATCTATGGGACTTCATTCAAAAGGTGAAAATTTATTCTTTTATGGAATATTTTCTAGAAATTGTCTTGTTTAGCATGCAGCTAAAACACAGCCTAACCCAAACCTGGTCACATGCAGTTTGGAGCACAGTGTGTGAAAAAAAAACACATATAACATAAATTGTCTTTAACAATGCTATTGATCAGTTTTACTCTAAATTAATCAAGAAAAAGGCAAAAGTTATTATGTCGTGCTGGTACCAGACATAATGAGATTTGTTTTTGTTATTGAGGTAATCCTTTGTTTATTTTTAGTTGGATTACAGGTTGAGCTTTTAAACCCCAGAGAACGAGTTAGACATATTTATAGAAGCTCCCCATCTCAATAAAAGATGAATCGCTGTCTTATGCAACAACTCCTGACCACAATGAAGACAGGATGGAGATGGAAGGACAGAGGAACAGATGGATAGATAGATGGAGAAGCAGATGGATTGCTGGATGCATGGACAGATGCATGACTCTTGCAGATGTGTTTTTTTCTGTCAAGGTTGCCCTTCGAGAAAAGGATCCATCCTTCTTCACTCCTGTAAATTTCTCTAGTTTCCTCTAGAATATGACTCGGTTCCTTTATCAGTTTCTCTTTCCCTCTATTCACCACTCTGTTGCTCACACCTTTAATATCGCCGTCATTCTCTCCTTTTGACTCTCTCCCACTTTCTCGTTCTCCTCTCTGATCTATTATTCACATCCCTCTCTGACTCTTCTCTTTCTCCCTTGACACCTGAAATCTCTCCATCCCCTTCAGGGTGTTTAGGCCTCCACCGACAGTGCTTCCCTCCCAGGAAAAGAAATAGAATGATGAATAAAAGAACAGAGTGAAGAGATAGATAAAAAGCTTTGGTATGGGTGGCTCTATCGATATGCCAAGGTATTTCTTCCAAGCTGAGCTGGTAGCATTCAGACAGAGCTGAAAAGGAGAGCATTTGCAATGTTGCTGCAGTTTTTCAACACAGAACTGTTGCCAAAAATGTTTTTTTCTTTTTTTGCTCATTACTGAAGCGTAGTATCCAGCATTAGTGAGCTTAAATGCAGTATTAACTGCAGTGTTTTTCAATATTTGACCGAATTTCAAAGCATGTTGTGAATTTTTTTCATTGAGCTCTTAGTGTCACTGCATTTGGTTGTTTTGAGGATGACACGTGGCAGCAGTTTATCCCTGAGCTTCATTGCAGCTGTGCCCCTGAGAAGGGCATGCATTTCCCAGCTGCCAGTAAAAACATCCACATCTGTCTTCTTTTTCTTGAAGACAGGAAAATGCAGTCAGTGAAGATATTCATGGAGTAAATATATGATTTATTCAGACACTCTTCCGCCTTCAGCATGTCCATAAATTCATTGTGTAGATGTCCAAATAAGGTGTTAATGGGTGTATTTTAACCCAAACCAAAACCAAGTACAGAATGAGTACTGAAGCTGAATGCTGACACTCAAACTAATGTTACAACTGAGTGCTTTAAGTCACTGACTCACTGTCACCAGTCTCCAAAGGTGGAGTTTTGTTGCTATATTAAACTGAACACCAACTCTAACTTCCATTCAATGCAGTAAAACAACCAAATTTCAACTAAGATTAGGTAATAAATGACTCCTTGTAGGAAGAGGATGACACCAAATTGAAAGCAACTGAAAATGGCTATTCAATGAGCTGAAAGTATTCAAAATGATAAATGTTAAGAACATTAACTGCTAATGATCATATAATAAACGGCATCTATTGAAATGTATCATAAGGTATAATAATGAAATAGTTAATGGTCTTGAACTGTAAAGATGTAACAATGTCATAAAGGTTATTTGAACAATTAAGAGAATTTATGTTCTAGTGAACACTTATATTGTCTAAGTATTAAGTGAAAAAGTCTGTGCAGGAGATAAAAGCTAAACATAATCTACATATAAGATCAATGGCATGCGTGTGTGTCAGATGAAGGCAGATCTGAAATAGAATCTTCTTCCGTTCCTCCTCACTGCACACATCGTCTATCCGCGCTTGCCATATCCCTCCACCAAACCATCAATCATCACATTCCCATGCTTTATGGTAATAGGAGGAAAAACTGCATTTAACGGCATTTTACCTTCTACCTCACCTACCTATCTCTCTTTGTCCCTCCATCCATCCATCTGTCTGAGCTCTCATCCAATCCAGACACAGTATGAGGTTGTTTATTTAAATCTATTTAAATGGATATGAGGCGTGGGCATATACAGGGATATTTCACGGCCCGGCAGGTCAGCAAATATCAAAGCTGTTCCAGCTCACTAACCCCTGATCTCAGGGCCCATAGACATTTAGTACATACCACAGGTGGTCAAAGTTATGTCTATAAGTGATTGTGTATGAGAAATAATTCTATCTATCTATCTATCTATCTATCTATCTATCTATCTATCTATCTATCTATCAATCACCACCTGAAGAAATGAGCGACAGAAGTGATGAATCATGGCTGAAATTAAAAGGAGTGAAACAACTGCTTCTCTTCTAAGATTAAAAGGCCAAACTGGATGAGGTGTCTTGGAACAGTTTAAAGAATAAGAAAAAACAGAAAGTGCAAGGGAGGGGAGAGGAAGGAGAAGTGAAGGGTAAATGTCTTTGCTAATGTCTTTGGTGCCAATATTGACTAACACTGGCTCCCTCTGACTTTAGTACACTCACTGCATCCTCTTCAGATCGTTAGCTCTGTCATTAGAAAATGGACCTGTTGGCTCAGTTGTTCATTGTCATCACATTGGATGGATGGATGGACGGCTGTACGGACGGATGGCCAGACGGACAGATGGATGGCCAAACATCACATTTTCTTAATGGAAATATGAGCTTCTGAGATTTAAATTCAGTGTCAATGTTCAGTGAGAACTAATTATTTTTTCAAGGCTACTTCCTGACAGGGTGGACTGTGTAACAGTGAAATGTCAATTAACCAAATTTGGAACAGGTGGGACAGTTAAGAAAAAAAAATCCATCCATTCAACTTTCAGCTTCCATCTTCTGAAAGATAGAGGTAGATAATCAAGACAAACATTAGAATACATTCAAAAATGGTTAACAGTGTCACATGTAAAATTAGCTAGATGTGCAAAGATTACTTAGATAGTCAAAGGCAGAGGATGTTACTCATCTAATTTCTCACAACAGTCAGTTGTATCGATTAATGGAATTAATGATTGGTGGTTCATAATACAATTTCATAGCACACCATCATGTTATGTAACATCTTGATCCATGGAAATGTTAGTATCAGTCTATGACTGAGTCCAGACAGGAAAGGGGGTGCAGGTGCTGTTTTAACACAATTTAAAACATTGCTTTTCATCCCCTCCCTTAAATTTTTTTTATCATCTTATCCCTCTCCACCCTTTTCTGGCTTATATCCCCTGCACAGCACTTCTGACAAAGAAGGAAAAAAGAGAAAGACCTAAAAGGGCAAAGCAACACAAGGATTTACACACTGAAACCCAAAGAGAGAGTGAGACAGCATGTGAGGGGAAAAGGGTCAGGGAAAGAAAGACATCAGTCTTCTAATTCAAAGGGGAGGTGTCTGTCTGAAATGGAATTCTGTGATATGATGTTACAGATTTTTTGGGTTTTTATTTATCAGACTGCTCCAGTTGGCCCTGTGCACTCAGCACTTGCTGGACTTGGTATAATCGTACTTTAGTGACCTGACAGAAAGACAGAAACACATTTACTGCAATTCAATATAAGTGAAGGATATCAGATACAGAACAAGTTGCGAGAAGCAGACAGATTTAGATGTAATAGATAGTATACAGTTGCAAAAGAAAAAACATTATAGATTTCAACACCATTTCCAAACAACTCCAAGTTGAATTTTCACCTAACCTTATGAGTGTTGTTCGCAGAGGCTAAAAATTGCCCAGCTGGGCATGTGGCCGCCTGTCAAACTCTCAGTGGACACTTCTGCCTCTGCTTCTTTCTTTTTAAAATGTCAGAACAATTTCTCAGCTTTTGTCTGTTCAGTCAGGCTTTAAAGGCGATAATGTTGTTATGGAGATAATTGTGTAACAAGAAAGTCATCACAAAACTGTTAAAAAGTCATTTTTTGGAACTCGCAATGATGACCACTTTTTTTCAGTCAACCGAAGAGTTTATTATTGGCAGGTTTCAACAGTGTTACTAATGAAGGTAAAATATCAACTGGAAGTTTTATAACAAAATTCTTACATCAAATTTTCAAATCTACTCTAGATAGATAGACTTATCAAATAAAAATAAGAAGAAGAATAAAACATAGATACATTAACTATTATATACATAGTACCTTTCTACTCTGATCACATTGACAGAGCTTTATAAGTATTCTCTGCCTATCATGCACAGTTTCAAACTCTGCATGGGGGTTTAATCGGATTGGGAGCAATTTGGGCGATTGGTATGTTGCCCAAGGACACTGACATGTGGACTGGAGGAGCTGGAGATCGAACTACCGACCTTCCAACTGGCTCTGCCTCCTGAGCCACAGCTGTTGTTTTTGACTTCATGGTGTTTTGGCTTTCATACAAGTCATGAAGTCTGATGGATGACTGGTAATATAAGCAGAACAAGAGTTTTAAAAAGTAATTGTTTTAGTCCACGTGACCTGACTTTCTTGCACCTTGTATCTTAGCTGTACTACACGCTTGCTTTAAACAGGTTTTTAGTTTGTAATGTGTTCCTGTTAGAAGAGTTATTTTGAGTCATTTTTGAGTGTGCTACTGAAGCACAAATGCTCCCAAAATGCAATGCACAAAAGAAATGTAGCGTCTTTTCAAGTAAAAAAAAAAAAAATGTAAGTTGTAGTGAAACAGTTCCACAAAGTATTCAGTCTTAAAATGTCTCTTTGTTCAGTTTTTATCACCAGCAGCTTTCAAAATCTGAAGTTCCTTTTTCAGTTGGTCTACTTACTAAAGAGGTTTAGTGATGCTGGTGTTCGCCCCAGCATGCATCCCAGGGTGCCTTTTCAGAGACACAGCAGAAATGGATGAAAGCAGACAGTGATGGACACTCTCAAGCAAGTAAGGGTGTACTGCCATCTTGTCAGCTGCTTAGAGCAACAATGTGGAACCACAAGAGAACAGAAGTGGGGTAAGCAGGTGCAGCTGTCACCTCACAGTCAAGTGTGATAGGGTAAGGCACCTGTCACTCAAGAAGAAACAGCCATGCAGAAACTCTAACCAGTTCAACTGAGGTGTTTTGTGTGAAGTGACAGTGCTCTAAAATGTAAAAAGGGTAACAGTAAAATGTTATCCTTTATCCTTTATGCTCAAGGCTTTTTTCCACTTGGCAAAGGGGACTGGAGGTGTTATGTTGTGACTTGTGGAAGGACTCAGCGACAGGAAATTAGTCACTTAATCTACAAATGCATCTGAGCTTCACAATCTCTTGTGAGAAAACACTTTATTTTAGTGAATTTTCCCACATGACTTTAGTGAAAATGGTCAAGGGTGCACATGGGAACACACAGCAGACAGTATGGTGTGTTTACTGTGTGTGTGTGTGTGTGTGTGTGTGTGTGTGTGTGTGTGTGTGTGTGTGTGTGTGTGTGTGTGTGTGTGTGTGTGTGTGTGTGTACAAACATGCTATTTTTTGCTGTCTTGATTTACAGTACCAATCATAGCTGGATATAAAGTGCTCCCTGAATTCCTATGGCTCATTTTCCAGTCTGTACTGGCTCCATCCTGCTCACTGAGCAATCATAATTTCCAGTTATTATAAATCAAAACTGGATTTCCAGGGATGACTGACCAATCACAAAAAGTATATACTGCAATCAGTGGTAGGATTTATTCAGTGTTGTGCACACCACTGAGATACCACAGTCTGACTATGTGGTTCATATGTGCATGAAAGAATATTAATACATATTTCTGTTCCTCTGCACATTGACACAACTAGTTCACAGGACACCCCGTAAACCTCCCAGGTCTCTGATGCACCTGCTCATTAAAAACTTTCCCTTCCTGGTTCTTGCCAAATCAACACCGCCAACAGCTGCAAGTACATTTTACTTTGAACTAACTAACTAAGTGGACCAGTGAGCCGTGTAAGATCACCTGTCTTACTATGCTTGTGTTCAGCACGATGGCAGCCTATTTGCTTCTACAACCAATGGACACAAATAGTTGGCTATAGTTACCTTGTAACAACCCTTTGAGCACTCACATTTGCATGTTATAACCAATCAGCATGTTCTAGGACTGAAAAATGAAGCCAATGTGAAAGCACCAGAAACCACAGATCCCCACAGACACTTATGTTGAAATCCCTAATTTTAGCTATAAAAACCTGTCGTATGCTTATGGTCCCCAATTCATAACAACTGCAAGTTTTATCAGGTTTAAAGTTCGGTGTGTGTAGCTATAGTTTGTGCTCTAGTTTTGCTTAGTGACATACTAGTATTCTATTAGTCTTTTAGCACCTGCACCCTGACATTAACTAATTCTGCTCTTGTGTCCAAGACAGTAACTTCTAGCTCTAAAAACCAACAACATAGCAGGCAAAAAACTAAATTTGAGGGTTATGAAGCCTAGAAACCATTGGCTGATGTCACCATGACTATGACCTTGTTTTCAGAAACTATGTTTGGCTATAATCTGTATTAATTAGCTAATTAAATTATGTTTCGGAGTTTGGATAATCTTTGCTAATTGCCTATCACCAATATAGAGAGTGGCACCAGTCTTACGTCATTAGCATGGAATTGACCTAATTTGACAGCTGTAAGTATTTATTTCCTCCTAGATTAAATAATAGGTAAGCCAAAATACAATAAGAATTAAAAATTCTAATTTGATGCCAAGTGTGAACCTCGGTATGCTTCAGACTCATTCTTCATCATGTAAATGCTAACAAAGCAGATATAGTATTTAGGCTAGTTTGACAATGCTACACTGATAACCTAAATCCTCTGACAGATTATTTTTTACAATTCATGATTGATAATATCATCTAAATTATCTGGTTAGTGTGCCAGCAGTTGTTTATGGAGATAAGCAATCCAAACAAGCGATTAACACAACAATAAAGGATGGTAGCAGATGAATGAATTAGAAAAGAGGTTGATGATTAAATGAGGGGAAAGCAGGAATATGGGCCAGCAGGGTGTGATAATATGTTTCTCTGTCATCTATCTCACATGGGAGGGCGAGAGACAGAGAGCGATTAAGGGGATGTATGATGTATTCTGACCCATATTCTCACACACAGCATGTTTTGTGACCCACATACTACCTCGTCCAATTACACATCTAAATGTTATACTAACATGTGTGTGACTAACTGCTTTCTGTGCGTTATCAAGAATGAACGCACAGTTGTACCTAGAATATGAAGCTTTTAAAGCTGGTTAACCTACATTCTGTTATGTTCTGTGGTTTGCTTTCAAAAGATCCTGGCAGCTCACTTGATAGTGGATAATATATTTTATTTTATTACATTTCAATGTTGCACTTCAGAAGTTTTACATTTATATTACATGATAACATCAGAGAGCAATCTGATCATCTATACTTACCAATGATTGCACAACCTTTCTTGGGAATAGTTGTAGTAGTTGTATAGACCCTAATAAGCATGGCAATAGCTTAATATGAATAGATCACAGGCCCATGGGCAAGTGATTTAAAACATCACTATTCCTCACACTGCAGGAATAAGCCCTGCCGAGTTGTTTGTGCTTGTTTCTTGTTCATAAGACATTGGACATTGGCCTGTTTTACATCTTTGCTGAATCAGCGTTGTGTAGCCAAGTCATCACTCAGTTTATACTACTGTAGTTGTCCATCATCTTGATGACGTTCATCAGGATGACGTGTGTAAAGCTTGCATAAAGCTTTGTGAAAAGAAACAAATCCTCAGTATATGATAAATGAAAAATGCCTTAAACAGGCATCACCCTCATCCATCTTGCTGAGTCGCTTAAAGCATGCATTTATGTTTTTTCTTTTTTACTCTTTTCTTACTTTTACCATTATTTTTCACTTTCTTGCACCTGTGAATACAGACATAACCAGCCAGCCCACAATAAATAAGCTTATACACAGGGGATAGTTATGTAATACAAATAGTTCACCTAATGTACTGCTTTTTAATTATATTGTCCAATCGATCAGAAAAAGCTGAAGTAATGGTGTACCCTATGTAATCTTCAGTATTTATTAATGGCTGTTGTGATTTTGTAGTGCTGTATTTTAATACTTTAAACCTTTGAGCAAGGATCACTAAACACGAGGAACAGCCAACCCTGCTTCTAACATAAAATCCACAGTTATGTAATTTATGAAAATTATGTTTTAAACCAAGGTCGGCTGAGCATAAGCAGAAAAAAATGACAAATTGTTGAAGTGGAACTCTAATTTGGACACACACTGAAGTATTGTGTTCAGAAATAACAGTATACAGTTTGGTAACATTAGAAAGCTTTACTAACAGCTTCTGTGACCCATGGCTGACATTCTGCCCGTGGTATAGTGGATGTACTCCAGGACTCAGCAGCATCACTTTGGATGTAGCAGAAAGTACAACACCCAAACACACTTGACACTCTCATCCAGAGAGAAGAGGAGTGCTTTAGCTTTTCTTTGTGAGGTGTGAAGTTACTCCGAACCCGAAACTAGAAGAAAATATTTCGGCACATGCGAGGCACTTTGCTGTTGTTTTCTTCCGGTGCGAATGTAGGTCCTCCTGTTTTTCCTTCTCCAACTCCTCCTCCATTCCCTGCTCCATTGGTAATGGAACATGATGGTTTAATGGACAATGTTCTCCCTCGTCCAATGCCAGTCTTCCTGGCATTCATTCAATACAACAACAGGAAGGATTAAAGACCGAAAGGGAAGGAGAAGAGCAAGACAGCATTGAAAGAGAGAGGAAGAGAGGAGGTTGAGTGAGAGATGTTCTCTTTGTGCTTCCTGTTGTCCTTTGACCTGGTAGTAGGAAGCTTAAAACTTTTCCAGTCACTGCACAAGTGAAGAGATAACATCTGTCATTTAATGTCATGACTGCAGCACTCACAAATTGACACTGTTTGAAAAAATTCTGTCGCATTTAGAGGATCAACATTTTTTCATAAGACTGTAAATGTTATTATTATTACTACTACTATTATTATTACTATTATTATTATTGTTATTATTATTATTATCTGCAAATTAGTTAAATGAAGGACATTGACAACATAGAACTACCTTTTGTTTTATTTTTTCATTGCAAGCCTCTTTCTTTACTTTCAGTACCTCACAGGTACAGGTTTTTCTTTTTCCTGAATATCTCATATAAAATAGCCATGTTTGGCTTGATTCATTCTGAAAGCAATAGTTTTAGTGTCAAGACTGATCACATGTTAGAAAAGGAGGAAAAATATTGTTTCTGCAAGCAGTGCAATATTTCTGCCACCCAGACAAGTTCACAGACTGGATGTTAACCTGCTGCTTCTGATGCTGAACACAAGTGTTCAGCATCAGAAGCAGCAGGTTAACTTCACAGTGTGACACATAAGCTTTGTGTAAAAATGGCTATTTCATTAGTTATACTTTGCAATTATTGGTTGGGCCCCTTTTGCCTCCAGAAGTACCTTAATTGTTTGTGGCATACATTCAACAAGAGGCTGGAAACATTCCTCAGATATTCTGGTCCATATTGACATGATGGCATCATACAGTTGATTTGCAGATTTCCAACACATCCCAAAGGAGTTCTGTTGGATTAAGATCTGCTGACTGGAGGCCATTTGAGTACAGTGAAGTCATTCTCATGTTCAAGAAACCATTCGAGATGGCACAGTGTGTTATCCTGCTGGAAGCAGCCACCTGAAGATTGGTACACTGTGATCATGACGGTATGGGCATGGTTAGCAACACTACTCGTGTAAGCTGTGGAGTTTAAATGATGCTCAGTTCATACTAAGAGGACCAAGTGTACCTAAAACATTACACCACAACCAGCAGCCTGAGGAAATGTGAAAGCGGGATGGATCCATGCTTTCACTTTGTTTATGTTGAATTCTGACACTACCATTGAAATTGTCACATCAGAAATTAAGATTCATCGGACATAGCATCATTTTTCCAATGTTTTATTGTCTAACTTAGTGAGCATGTGTAAATTGTACCTTTAGTTTCCTGTTCTTAGCTAACTTGTGTGACTTCTGGTGAGGTCCTGTCCTGTTTTATCCCATTTGCTTCAAGGTTCAAGGTTTTATGAAGTCAGAGTTGCTATTGTGCTCTAGTTGTAACAAGTGGTTATTTGAATTACTTTTGCTATCCTATCCTTTTGCTGAAAGCACTCTGGCTATTCTCCTCTGGCCTCTGACTTTAACAAGACATATTGGCCCATAAAGCCGCTTCTCAATGGGTAATAAGGACATATTTTCTCTTCTTCAGAACATTCTCTGTATCAGAATCAGAATGCTTTAATAATCCCTAATAAAATTATGTAAACCCTAGAGATGGTTGTTTGCAAATTTCCAGTTTGTGAAATATTCAGAAAAGCCCATCTAGCAGGTCTTCATTCTTAAATACATCATGGCGCTAATTAAATACTTGCATTAACAAGCAGATGTGTAGTTGCGTGAGTGTATGTCACTAGTTTTGGGGGGTTTTTAAGCTTCATGAAATACTTTGGAAGAGTGTCTTACTGAAAGAAACCATCAAAAAAAAAAGCTCATAGCCAAAGTAAGAGAGACCCTGAAGGCTTCTACCAAAAACAATTAGGTTGGAAATGTTCCTTATTTTGTAATGATAAACAAATAAATGTAACATTGCATTTGAAAAAAACACCAGCTGAGAGGTTAATTAGTGTCTGTGCTAGCTGATGCAAATCCAGCATGGGTTAGATGCACACAGAGGGGTTTTCAAATACACTCAAATCTCCGCAGTCCTTGCTAAGCATGAAAACTCTGTACAAAGGCGCATTAAATCATGTCAAGACTCTCCCAGCAGTGGTAAGTTAGACATATTGAAGTAAACTGCCAACTTTCTATTCTTTCTAGTCTTTTTTTTAATTAGCTAAACAATAATGTGTGGAGCACAAACACTTTTGGCTTCATGTCAAACAAAACAAATCACCTGACCAGACACTGCCAGCAATTATTTAAAAAATGTGGTTATGAAAAATACAACTAATAGACTAATAAACCCTCAGTAGTCTCCCTTGTATACCTTTAGATACAATAATGAACCCACTACAGAATGTGTCAAAATGTCAGTCATTGTGAAGAAGAAATTTACAAGAATGTGATTGTATCATGTTTAAATGACACCAATGATTCAGTGCCAAGGAAAGAAAAACAATTATAAACATGCTGATTCAGAATATGTGTACAAAGTGACATGTTCTTAGTTTCATTAGCGTCCTGCTGAGCACTAGCTGTTTTAAAGACACAGTCAGGTAACGAGTCAAAGAGAAACCAATTAAAACTAGCTGTGAGGTTGTGAGCTAGCACACACAGGTTCACTGTGCCTTGGCATTAAATCGTTAGAGCTCTACTGAAAAGAAAAAGGCAATTTTTCATCTTTTCAGAGAAAGACTATCCGTAAAGCAAAGGTAAGTAACGTTACGTCAATGTCTTGTGACTGAGAACTACATTAACACCATAATATCCCTCTGTGTGGATGGTGCAGAGAGAGATGTTTCATAATAAAGCAGCAATAAACAGTGGAGGAACTACCTCTTCCTAATAAGTAAACACATGTCTTCACTATGTACTGCTTTCCGGTACCGACACAGTGGATAACCACAGCAATACAGGGAGTGCAGAATTATTAGGCAAGTTGTATTTTTGAGGAATAATTTTATTATTGAACAACAACCATGTTCTCAATGAACCCAAAAACTCATTAATATCAAAGCTGAATGTTTTTGGAAGTAGTTTTTAGTTTTAGCTATTTTAGGGGGATATCTGTGTGTGCAGGTGACTATTACTGTGCATAATTATTAGGCAACTTAACAAAAAACAAATATATACCCATTTCAATTATTTATTTTTTACCAGTGACACCAATATAACATCTCCACATTCACAAATATACATTTCTGACATTCAAAAACAAAACAAAAACAAATCAGCGACCAATATAGCCACCTTTCTTTGCAAGGACACTCAAAAGCCTGCCATCCATGGATTCTGTCAGTGTTTTGATCTGTTCACCATCAACATTGCGTGCAGCAGCAACCACAGCCTACCAGACACTGTTCAGAGAGGTGTACTGTTTTCCCTCCTTGTAAATCTCACATTTGATGATGGACCACAGGTTCTCAATGGGTGATCAAGGAGGCCATGTCATTAGTTTTTCTTCTTTTATACCCTTTCTTGCCAGCCACGCTGTGGAGTACTTGGACGCGTGTGATGGAGCATTGTTCTGCATGACAATCATGTTTTTCTTGAAGGATGCAGACTTCTTCCTGTACCACTGCTTGAAGAAGGTGTCTTCCAGAAACTGGCAGTAGGACTGGGAGTTGAGCTTGACTCCATCCTCAACCCGAAAAGGCCCCACAAGCTCATCTTTGATGATACCAGCCCAAACCAGTACTCCACCTCCACCTTGCTGGCGTCTGAGTCGGACTGGAGCTCTCTGCCCTTTACCAATCCAGCCACGGGCCCATCCATCTGGCCCATCAAGACTCACTCTCATTTCATCAGTCCATAAAACCTTAGAAAAATCAGTCTTGAGATATTTCTTGGCCCAGTCTTGACGTTTCAGCTTGTGTGTCTTGTTCAGTGGTGGTCGTCTTTCAGCCTTTCTTACCTTGGCCATGTCTCTGAGTATTGCACACCTTGTGCTTTTGGGCACTCCAGTGATGTTGCAGCTCTGAAATATGGCCAAACTGGTGGCAAGTGGCATCTTGGCAGCTGCACGCTTGACTTTTCTCAGTTCATGGGCAGTTATTTGGCGCCTTGGTTTTTCCACACGCTTCTTGCGACCCTGTTGACTATTTTGAATGAAACGCTTGATTGTTCGATGATCACGCTTCAGAAGCTTTGCAATTTTGAGACTGCTGCATCCCTCTGCAAGATATCTCACTATTTTTGACTTTTCTGAGCCTGTCAAGTCCTTCTTTTGACCCATTTTGCCAAAGGAATGGATGTTGCCTAATAATTATGCACACCTGATATAGGGTGTGCATCATTAGACCACACCCCTTCTCATTACAGAGATGCACATCACCTAATATGCTTAATTGGTAGTAGGCTTCCGAGCCTATAAAGCTTGGAGTAAGACAACATGCATGAGGAGGATGATGGGGACAAAATACTCATTTGCCTAATAATGCTGCACTCCCTGTATGTCTGTGCTGTCTGGTTGGAAAAGTAGTGCATTTGTGTCCGTTTAGCTGTGGAGAGGTAAGAATTGCACGTACATAACCAGATGTGCTTGTATGCACTCTTCAAAAAAGTGAGATGGGCTTAGCGTGACACAGATGAAGCTTTGTGCAGGTTGAATACTGATTGGCAAAACATTTGGCCTGACCATGAAAAGGAAGCAACTGTGTCATTTACTACAAAGGGGGAAAGAAAAAAAAGAATAAACATTTTTCAAAAAAGCAGCTTAAGAAACACAGACAGTGGTAATTTCCATTGTTTTTAACACTGCGCTTAGGCTCTACCTATGATCGATGCACAACAATGCCGGCTCTTAGGCCCAAATTCTAGAATAGAATTAGTCAAAATATTGTCAAATGATATACTGGTACTGCATCTTTCTACTCAATTTGAGCACTCATAGTTCTTCTACTATCTATTAACCCATTCACACACTTTCATTCAGCTTACCTATACCTAACTACTTTTATCAAACATTGACACACACACTGATGAATTTGCTGAGGATCTTGCCCAAAGATGCTTTGACACATAGACTGTAGGAGTCAGGGATTAAGCCACTGACCTTTTGATTTGTAGATGCCCCACTCTAGCACCTCTGCTATAGCCATCCACAAAAAAGCAACAACAGGAACATTTAAAGCATATTTGCCTGTAACTACAGAATCCTGAACAGGAAATGTACATAAAAATTGGAGGGAAAGGATGTATGTGTTCCTCAATGATAGAAAACGCTTAATTTATTAAACCCTTTTTGGATGCCAAAGAGTTTTTTGATTTTTTTTAAAGGTTCATAAAAAAAACAAACTAATGGAAGATTTTATTTTAACGCTGAAGACTGGAGAGGTTAAAAAAGAAACAGACATACAGCTATTAAAGAATACTGAATGACACAAAATCAGTCATAGTATTTAAATCAAAAGATGTGCAACTGTAAATGTATCCATAATACTGCTGTCAAAATGTCCCCATTTCAAATTGAAAAGCACATTTAATTAATTGACTGCATGCTAACAAGGTAAATGGCCGTATATTGTGGTTGAGATGTCTTCAATATCACTTAGGCTGATTGGCTTGAAACCCCTGCTGTGTGGTCAGACACTTGCAATGATGATAATGCACCCTAATGAGCATCCTGAACGAATTGCATTGATACTGATTGTTATGTGTAACTGCCTTAATTGCCCCTCAGTGTCAAATGTGCTAAATGTTGTCCATTAGCTAATGAATGAGCTCACTTAAAACACATTTTCTAGACATACAGAGATTTTGAAAAAAATCAGTCACCTAAAAACAACTCACTTACTTCCTATGCAATTTTTTGATCGTGTGTTGTTACCTTGGAAAAAACTCTTCCTTTGATCCTATTTAAGAAAAAAAAAAAAACTAGATGCAAGAAATGCATTTATTTATATAAATTAGGCAAATATTTAGATGAACAGGACTAACTTGGTATGTTACTAAAGGTAAGAGAAAAATCACCAAAACCAATTCATCTTTCTACTGCCTACAGCAATCCTCCATGCTATGTTATGAGAAACCTCTCCTAATGACTTACTGTATAGTG
>NW_005187455.1:1112351-1114128 GCF_000239375.1 Pundamilia nyererei
GTTGACCATCAGTGTGAGTTTTCTGATTTGGCATGTCCTTCTGTCAGCAGCCATCAGAAGATGGTTACTAAGGAGCACAAAAGCCCCTTTTCCATTAGTACCTACTCGGATTGACTCACAACGGTTCACCATGGTTTTCAGGGTTTTCCAGTAGGTCATAGTACGTGGTACCAGGTACTTTTTTAGTACCTGCTCAGCCGGGGTTCCAAGTGATCTGAGCAGGTACTAAAATGTGAAGTCATCAGACTTCATGCCACCGGTTGGCTGTTCAGTAGCGTCACTCGATGAGTCGTGAGAGTGTCCCACCCCGCTTTGCAGTGTTGCTATGACGAAATCACGCACATTAGGTAGTACTGGATTGTAATGGAAAACCAGTCGATCCGAATAGAGTTGTGGCAACCCATGATGAGTCGATCCGAGTATGTGTTCAAGATGGCACCGGGGGTCATGGCACGCCGTCTCTCGGTTCTGCAATGTTTATGTTTTGTGTTCTCACTGGTGTCCCTGTTAGTTTTAAAAACCCACTCCCTGTTGGCGTATGAGCGACATTGTGTTTTTTACTTGTATTGCTATGTATCACTTTTATTTTATTTATCTCTTTAGTTTCAAATAGTTTTACAGCACTTTGTTTGAGAGCTCTTTATAAATAAAGTTATTATTATTATTATTATTATTATTACTACTACTAATGGAAAAAGTGCTAAAGTGTGCCAAGAAAAAAAAAACCCTACCCACAATAAAGGATGAATTTATGCTTTCAGTTGAGATGTACTAAGAAAATGTTAACTTTTTAGATGGATGAGAGAAAAGATAAAAGGTAATTTATTTATGATTTGAGTTGATAAAATACCATTTTAGGGTTTCATGATTTTCCTAAGTCGTTTGGAGTCAACAAATAAGCCCTATAGCAGTTTTTTGAGAATCAGTCATGCTTCCTCACAATGAAACTTTATTGTAAAATAAGGCACAAATAACTTTTTCTACACTTTGAGTTCAGTGTCATATACCTTAAGATATTTTCTTTGATCCTCGTTGTCTGACAGAGATGTCACTATTGGCTTGAGCTGATTTCTTTTTCTTAAGTTTTTTCTTTTTTCCTATTAAACCCTTCTCCAGGAGAAACTCTTTCTGCCTCAGTGTCAATGGATGTACACTGAGTCAGTGCTATGGTATACTTTATATTGAAGAGAAGGTGGCTGTAACACATAATGACAAGCTGTCAGATTGAATTCGAGCAGCTGCTTGATGCTTCTGTATAATTTGTGCAGCTAATGTATAAAGTGATGCAGCATGCACAACAGCAGTCAATATGAGAAGCTTCTAACCTTTATAGTTTATGACACCCTTAGTGAGTCACCAGTCTGGATAGGTACACATGCATTTATTAGATGCAGTTTGACCTTTAACACCAGATAAATATCCAAGGATTAATTGTGAAATTAGATACATGCTTATATTCATGCCCGAATCATCAACGTACAGAAGCCCGGGCACAAAAGCCCTAGCCAGCTTGTTTGGAGGATCTGTTTTTTTTCTTTTTTTTTTTCAGTAATGAGACATATGAAACAGGAATGTGTGCATATATGTACATAGCACAATTCTTATTGGAAAAAAAATTCCAATAACCATTAAAATACAGCTTTAATAAAACCTCTAAAGTACATGCCAGACCTTTCTTTTATTTATTTGTTGTTTGTTTGTTTTCTAATTAAAATGCTATGTTTATTCCAAGTTTTTCCACATACATAAACACAGACTACAATGGGGCATTAGGGCC
>NW_005187455.1:1116418-1137460 GCF_000239375.1 Pundamilia nyererei
CTGGAAATATGCTGAGGAAAAAAGAGTGTTTGGGGGAAAGAAATGATAAAGGGATGACTATTATGCCTAGTGGGAGGGGCAGTGGGCCTACCTGGGCATTCTGTGAGATGTTACCGTACATTGAGGGTAACATGCAGACTGGCTCAACCGCTTGTGTTTTGTATACAGATTTTTGTTTTGCTTTGAATTAAGTCAGTTGTTTATTTTCTTTGTAAATAATCTTTTGTGCACCTGGGAGGAATAAACTATACACACTGAATGGTTCCTGACTACTCCTGCATTTGTTCGGGAGACGTTTAGGAGACCCCCGACAAATATGTCCCACATGTGCACCAGTCACACTTTATTTGTCATTAATAAAACTTTATTTTATTGAAGCGTAAGCAAAAGTGATTGCCACTGTGAGTGGAAACAGATTAGAAATTTAAGTATGCAAATGAACAGATGTGTTAGATTATTATTTTATATATTTGACATTAAAGATAACATTGTAAATAGTCTAAATAGTTTTAAACCAATAGTTAGTCCAGCTCAAACAGGATGACAAATTCTTACATGCTGAAGATCTGCCATGTCCTCCAGCATAGTCTCAAGCATGAAGGCGATATCAAGACACACAAGGAGCACTGGACAGGACCACTGAAGGGCATCAACCTTTGCAGTACTGGTATCTGTTCCTTTGTGTAAGGAGGAACAGGAGGAGCACTGCCAGGGCTCTACAAAATAACGTTCAGCAGAGTACTGGCTCATGTCCATGTTTCTGACCAACCTGTCAGAATCAAACATGAGAAGGTTCACATGTGACAGGTTTGAAAGATTCTAGAGACACAGTTGCAAAATTTAGGATGTTTGCAATCTAAGTGAGGAGAACGGCGCGTCAGTGGACATTTCTGGTGTTCTTTGGTGAATGCCAGTTGCATGACGCTGGGCTGCGAGCACAGGTCCCACTAAGGTATCCTGGGGTCTACCACCACCATCATGGAGTGTGTTCCTGATAGCTTGGTCAGAAACATGCACATGAATAGATTGCCAGAGATCATTGTGTAAGCATTGTTCATGTTCCTTAAAAGGAGCAAATGCTGGTCTTGCTGCTCGATTGATGTCCTATTATGGCCCTGCCCAGTTCTGCTTGTATAAAGGGCTGTCTGTTGGTATCTCCTCCACATTCTTGACACTGTGCTGGGAGATGAATTTTCTTGTGACAGCACCTACTGATGTGCCATGAGCTAGACTGCCTGTGCAACTTGAATGGACCTAGATGTACCACCTGCAAAACTATTCCCTGTGGGGTGTATTGGCTTGTTGCTGCCTTTCCAGTGCACCCGTTGTCACTTTCATATACGTCAAAGCAGGTGAACTGGATTCACAATTGTTTATGGTTCCTAACTGCAGAGACTGATATTCCTGAAGTTTAACTGACTTTTTTGTTTTTGTTTTGTTGTGATTTAGTGTCCCCTTAAGGCAGTGTTTTTGTGCAGTGTATTTTATAGGTTAGGACTAGGGTTAGGTGTTCAGCTGTGATGACTATGTCAGTGAATCTCCTCACAAAGGTAGATGTTTATGTGCATATGTGTGGAAGGAAGGAAGCAAGGGTTATGCAAATTTAAATCTATACAATTATAGATTTCCTTGTGAGTTCTCTCTAGAGAGAATGAGAGAAAATGGAGTTTTTGAGGAAGAGATGAGAAGAGAATTGAAGAGAAAATCATGTTAGGGGAGAGAGAAAGAGGAGACAAAGAAGTGTGAGAGAGAGGAAACATTACCAAGAGAGTAAAGAGGTCCGCTGAGAATCATTTGGGGTGAGAGAACATTTTCCTGTTCTCGGGGAAATGTGTTAAACCAAATTACTGTTGACAACAGAATTATAGACGTAGACATACAAGGGAGAAAGAGAAAAGAAAAAAGCAATGGAGAAGCCCAGAGGCTGAAATGAAAATAATATTGTGATTGTAAATCATTTAGAGACTTTGATTGTTCCTCCTGCTTTACATTCATTGCAGCTGAAGACAGAAATATTTTTTTAAAAGGAAACAGCAAGGAAACATCAGATGGATGTCTCCATCTGTGTCTCCAGACTCCAGTTCTAGTGACTCCAAAATATTCCTGTGTTGTTTTGGTGTAAATGCTATGCAAAGCTTTAAATGCGCAGTTCTATATGTTGTATCTCTCCACGGCTACTTGGCTGCATTGCCAAAAATATTTGGCAACTGGTAACGTGGGCTGCTGTAGTTCTGATTTGTGTTAGTGTTTGTTTTTTAGCTTTGCCTCTGCTGTGGATAAATATAAACCAAGATTTCCATCCTTTCTTCCTTCATCTTTGTTTCATTTATCACAACACACACAGCCTTTGAGTTGTGGGCTTGAAGGAGGATTGCATGCAAATGCACCTCCATAACCTCAGTATTTGTTGAATACTGAGTCCAGATAATAGTTAAATTGTTTTAAACATGTTTTAAAATACACAAATGCACATGCAAGCAAGACACAAACCTAAGTTAATAATAATAATATTTTAGTCCCTCATTGAACTCCAGAAGGAATTTGTGATTAATATGTGCACAAAGGATGGAAATCAAGCATTAATTGAAATTAAGAATTTAGCAATTCCATTTCCATTGTCAGCATCACTTATCGACTTGACTCCTTATCAGTGCTCTTACTGATTCCCATTGGGTTCCTGAGAAACATGAATAGGTATAAATGGAGGCTGTAGCCTGACTCTTCATCACTGCTTTTGTTACCTGTTGAAGTTCAAGATCGGTTCACTCAGCTTTAACATCACTCTGGTTTTGGCTAGCTTAGTGTTAGGATGCTGTCTGTGTGTTTCAAAGTTCTGTCTTGGACACAGTTTGCACTTTACCATCATGCTCTTGTCCTTTTGTGCAAAAAAAAAAAGTAAAAGCGATGTCCATAGCCGTGCTGTAGACTGCGTCACTATTTTCCTGAAATCAGCTGATTGTACCGCAAGTTCAAGTGGAATTGATTGGCAAGCAGACAAACAATTTTAAAGAAGTGATTTACTGGGCACAGTATCCACATTGTCTCTTGCATGTGCATGTTATGTGACTAAATAATTGATAGGCACTTTCATTCATTTATCATCATTATTTTCTAACTTTTTGTTATATTGTGTCGATCTGTGGAACCAACACCCCAATACAGGAAGTTTGGATCGGCCGTCTGTTTAAATAGTCCAGTCTCTGATCCGATGAGTCGTACCCAGGAGGCAGTGCAGAGCTCAAATGGAGCAGATGGGTGAAGGGACTTGCCCAGTTCGAATTGCCTCTATCCCACGGATTTCTACAGGCAGGGATTTCTACCCTGCCTGTTAAACTGTGAAACTGATTATTAGGATGACTGCTTTTATTTAAAACAATTATCATCAGCAACACAAAAAACAAAACAAAACAAAAAACTAGACAAAACGTGACTGGATCATGGGACCATTCTTTTCTATTGATATTTAACTTCAATATATGGATTAAATACAGTTTCTGTTTAAATCACTGCCTTTTTAAAGGCAAAAAGAAACAAAAAGAAACATGATGAATGTGTTAGCATGAATTTAGTCATGAAAAGTAAATTGAATTTTAAGGTTTTGATTCTATAAATATTCATCTCCACTGTGTTGCTACAGTTAAATAAATAAATACAGTACATTTACAGCATGTTTAACAATACATAAAAACAGCATTGCATCATTTAAGAAGATAATTAAGGTCAAATCAGAGAATACATACTTTATTTTGAGGAACTGGTATAGTACACACAGTGGGTGACCTATAGAATTGCACAAAGGTCCTTTAATAGAAGCATCAATGAGCTCATCCTCCGATAATATGGAGAAATAACATCTAAACTACACAGTGGTACATAAATAATAAATCTAAATGGCATTAATTATCCACAACAAAATAAATAGCTTGACAATATCGGAACACTTTTGGTGCAGAGTGAACAAAACAACTGCAACAGAAAAATAAAGGAAAAGAATAAAGAAGTCTTCTCTTTCACCTGCATTGTAAATGTAGACAGACTGATTCCAAGTGATTGGCAGGAAGACAGATAAGAAGGCAGACAGAGAAACAGGCTGATGCTGGAGAAGCAGAACAAACAGACAGATGAGACATTAAACAGAAATGGAGAGGAACAGGATCGGTCTGTAATCTAATGATGATGATGACTGAGAGAGAGAGGGACTGTGTGCCTAGACTCTAGGTCTAATTATCTGTCACACACTGAAATGGAATAAGTCCTCGGGGAGAGAGAGCTGGAAAAGAGGGGGGAAGACGAAGGGAAGGAGAAAGAATGAGGAGGCAGTACTATGTGTACAGGGCAAGACAACAGTTGCATAACATGACCCCCTGGCATACTGTTGTGGTCATAAAACCAGATATCTCATCAACAGACGGATGATGGGTAGAGAACTTAACTTTGACCAATTTTTCATTTATTTATGGGCAAGTAAATCCAAATATGTAGAGGAACAAAATTTCAGAAAACAACACTGTATGTTAACTCATGGTGTCATCTGGTGGTGGAGAATAACTACAAATGCTTCTGCCTTCCATATATGTAGTAGGTAAAGCATGCTTTGCCTACCACAAGAGACAGACAAATGCACAGCTGATGATGTATGATAATGCTCCATAATGTAATATCAGGGCTTTTCGCAGGAAGGACATGACTATACTAATTTAATGTTACTGAGAAACAAATGCCCCCACAGTCATGTGACAAAGAGAGGTTTCACAGAACTTAATGCCGACCTTTTGCGAAAAGTAATGCACAGCATCACTTTGGTAAAAACCTTGATTTTTCAGCCGCTGGACCTGGGCATTGAGTCAACCATGAACTTCTCTTTATACCAAAGTATTCTGGAGTCAAATGTGAGGCAATTTGTCAGACAGATAAAGCTTGGCTAAAATTGGATCAGGCAACAGGACAATGACTCCAAGCAAAGCAGCAAATCTACAACGAAATGGCTGAAAAAGAAGGTGTTGTAATGGTCCAGTTAAAGTTCAGACCTCAATCTGACTGAAATGGTCTGGTAGGACATTAAGAGAGCTGTGTACAAACGAATGTCAAAAACTTCAATAAACCAGTGCATCACTGTAAAAGAGAGTGGGTCAAAATTCTTCCACAGCGACGTGAGAAACTGATAAAGTCATAGGGAAAATGATTGCTGCTTAAGGTGGTTCTACAAGCCATGGGATGTTTGACATGACTGTAACATCCAGCTGCCCTGCAGCTCATTACACCTATAGGTACAGGACAATGGTTTCATCTGGAAACTATGGATTCTACCCACAATGGAAAGACATGAATGTTGGATTAATTGGTGATTCTTGGCGATTCTGTGCCATAAAGACGTAGATGTCTTTTTTAGTGTTAGCCTTGTAATGTTCTATTGACACGTTTAAGGTGTACCCTGCTTTTCACCCCACGACATTTGGGATTAGCTCCAGTTCCTTTGACCCTGAATTGATTCACTGATTCACAAAAGAGATGGATGCCATTTCTGACGGTTCAGGAGGCGGATAGTGCAAGAGATGACAGCTGAAAGTGTTTCAGCAGTGCAGCTTGTGATGACTGATTTTGAGAAATGTGTCATTGGGTTATACTGGCTGCACAACTCCAGCTTCACAACACCAAGTTGGATACATGTTTAATGTACAGATGGACAGATAGCACTAGAAGACTGTCTTTGTAGATGTGGGGAAATTGTACCATTTGCTGTATGTCTATGAGTATTTATTAATAAAACAGAAATGGAAAACTATTACACATTTCATAATTCTTGGAAATTTGCTTTTTACATTTTCTTTAGTGTTGACTATCAAGTTTTATTGTTTGTTTGTTTTTTTCATTTTTTCATTTTTTTTTGTTGGCTTTTTGCAAACAGTTTAATATTTAACTTTAAGGGTGCACTCCCTCAAACCTCAGTTATTTTTTAAAGTAGTTAAACACACTGAATCACACAAATACACACTCCACCCTGATCTCCATCTCTCTCTGTTTCCCTACAGTGAGCTCCAACCAGAGCCATGGGGAGTACCCAGACTGCCGGAGTGAGAGGGAGTCAGGAGGGGAGGCATCTCTCCTGGTGTCTCCGCTGGTGGTGGCGGGGATCGTTATAGGTCTAGTCCTCTTCCTCTCATGCATCACCATCATCGTCGGCAGCTTGCGCAAAGACAGTCGACTCCGAAACCCTCACCTTCGAGCAAGCTATGGTCAGTCTGTGACACACCTTGACATATTCTAGAACTTCTTTTTTTGGTAGCTTTTCAGACTCCCATTGGAATGTAAATACAGCATCGTAAGACATTAAGTTAATATGCAACTTGATACAATGTCCACGACTTCAGGTATGACTATACATTTAAATCTTTTTGAGTGTCATGCTACGAGCTTAAATTGACGTAAATTGGTTGGTTAGGTTTGGGGTTAATTACGGTGAGGATCAGGACATGATACCAGACTGAAAATTGCAAAAGTTGGCTCTAAATACAGTAGGTGCTGATCTGTAAAGCGCAGCTGGAGTATGAGATGAGATGCCATGTAGAAGAGCACCACATAATAGCTTCAAATAAACCTTAGTTCATCACGCTGAAGTAACTGAATGTCCCCAGATGACAAAAGTCTGATTCTAGCACAGCATGAAGTTGATTTTTGTGTCTCCACAGGACAAGACAGTTTTTCTTATGGAGGTTCAGCAGGTGAACTGAGGTCTAGCTGCTTGGAAGACTTTCCTCCTGGTTTAGACTTTGACTCATACAGAGAGTCTCAGATAAACAGCGTGTATCCTGACTCCCCACCACGGTAAGTGCTTTTTGAATTTAAAAAGCCGTGTAACAGATGTCAGTATTCAAATAAAAAACCCTCTTTTCAGAGTAAAGGTTTAATCTACTATACATCTATTGCTTTATTACAACAAAAAAGTAAATGAAAATGTATCATAGTGATGTCTGTATACTAAATATGAAACTAAAATACTGCTAGACACCTGTTAAAATTGGAAACAGAAGGACGCTTTGGTTTTTTTACACATACCATTTGATAATTACTTAGATTAAACGGAGCAGGAAGGTCTCTGGTTTTGGAAAATTCATTTTTTCTGGCAAATGTTGAAAATAAAATATTAAGAAAAAACAAGTCAAATGGAATTTTTTGCCTTTCCTCAGCTACACACTACAGTCTATTGGCAAAATAAGAAAGAAGAGCCTTTCCTTTGACATATATGTGAAATGTCAAGTATGAAATATAAGTGACCATTCATACACTATCATTCACTGTTCTTTGGCCACTTGGTTTGACCTTTTTCTGTGGTAATTCGTTTATTAGAGAGCAGTGCTAACTTTGGTGCCCTTTGCAAGGTTGGCTGTGAATATGTGCATGTGTGTGAGAAAGAGGGAGAGAGAGAGAGAGAGAGAGAGAATGGACTTGCTAAAAGCTGGTGTCATGGTGTTTTTGATCTAAATGTCGGCTGGTCTAATTGGCAACTTTAATAATTCACATAAATCCCTCCCCTGCAGTGCATATGTGTGTGCTTCATTCTCATCACAGTTCTTTAGAACCGTTCAAACACTTTACTCTGTTCAAGGGTGGATGATCTGTAGTCTATAACTCAGAGGGAATAATTGTCATACGACTGAACATATCATTTTATTTTATAGTTTATCAGAGGATATTGCTTACAGTTCTCCCTTTCTGCTGGCACCAAGTGTACACTCTATTTCATGATTATCCGGGACTGTCATCCATCTGTAGTACGTGATTGAGATGACATTACATCTTATCACTTCCACAATTATTGTCAGACAACAGGGATAACGAGGATATCAGAGAGATAATTTACTGAAATGACTCACTGAAATTTAATAATAATAGTAATAATTAGACACAGTGGCACCACATTGCGGAAAGAAATCCAGCTTTTTGCTCTTTTCTTATGTAGTTACAAAGTAATTGTCATGTGCAATGTATTGAGCATCACAGAACTACTGCATGTGACATAATCAAGGATTCCCATCTTCATCTCCTCAGTTCACATAGAAGGTAAATAAGAAATGTAGTGCTTCCTGGATTATGATTGTTTTTGGGCTCTTTGGAACTGATCTACATATATGAACTTAAAAATCAAAACACTACAAACCACATTGTTTTAAGTGAGTTAACCTTTTGTCTCCCTGACAAACACTGTTTGCAAAAATGCATTTTTTTTGTTACATATGACAATAGAAATAAAAAAGAAATCAAGACATGACCTTGTTATTTTTAAGTTATTGGGGTTTTTTTTTTTTCCTTTTAGTTTATTCTCTGTGCAGTGTTTAAAATGCCCCATATGGACTTCAATTGTAAAGTTTGCTATTGTTTTTGGTCAAACCTCATATGTGAAGGGATGCACCTGGTAGCAGCAGGGTTTGGTGGTGTTAAATGATGCTTGAGCCTAATGTGGGCGACAAATTGTGCCCATACGCAGTTAGAGAATTTCAGTTTGAACAGCGGAAATGTGAGAGTAACTGTGAACAACTCCTCAGCTTTCTATCAAGAATAAGGAAAGAAAGCAAAGAGGAGAGCAGGGAAAAGGAAGGGGAGCTAGAGCGCTACGTCAGTACTCTGGCAGGAAACCAGAATGTTCTGGACCGCCTGCGTGTGAGACGTACTTTTTGGCTTGGACTACAGGACAGCAGCCAACCAACGCATATGCATAAACTCACATACACTCACATCCATACATTCGAATCATACTTTTTTTTGTAACCATAGTGCTGGCAAATTATTGTTTGGTACCCTGTGAAGAAGCAGGTAGTTGCAGTCATATGATCAGAGCGTGTGTGGGCGTGCATATTTTTGCGTGTGTAGGCCACAGATGGTTGAGGAAAACTCAGAGAACTCAGATCAACAGCTCACCTGCTGCGACTGTGAACGCTACACTTCCGACACACACGTACACACACAAAGTCTGGTAGAGAAAAAAAGTCACGCTTGCGGATCAGCGCCTCACCTGTGGAGACTGAAAGCTTCTGCTTCCTCTCAGGGAGAAGCTCAGCAAGCACACACACACACGCATGGACACAGATTCCTTTCTTTCTGATTTGATTTGCATAATAGCATTGGTGAGCACATAGTGTAGGAAGGCACGTGTGACATTCTCATCGTGTATTGAGAAGATTTAAATAAGCATTAACGTCACAGCTTTGTTTCCTTTTGATTTGTTTTGTGTTTGCCACTTACATGTGTCCAGACACTGATCTATTAATATAATTTTTTCAATTCTGTTATGGTGAGCATGTGAAAAGGAATATTTATGTCATGTTGCTCAAATTTAGGCTGAGGTTTGCCCATTATTATGTCTGGTCTCGAGTGTCACAGCATATGCTGCTGGTCTGATTGCCGATTCTGATCCAGAGGTCTGCCTACAACAGTGGAAACATCTTAGTTTCTGGTCAGCAGTTTATGGATACTACGACCTATGGATGGAAAACTACAGTTTATCCATTTGTATTTTAAGCTTGGAATTATAGAGAATTTAGAATCACATTTGCTTCTTTGTTGATATATAATATGTAATTAACTGTAAATTACATGTAGCAAAGGCAGGCAGTCAGACATGTTACCTGTGTTTTACCAGTTGTACAGCAGTAAACCACGATGGAGCAACAGTAGCCTGCATCTGTGACTTTTCACGTAACATTCAATAATGACATGTTTAGGAGCAGCTGAGGCATTTGCAATAATTTGCCCGTTGCTGTGTCAGGCTGCGTGACACTAACTGCAAGTGTTTGACAAATACAGGAAGCGTTTTTTCATGTTATTAAGCTGTAAAGCAATTTTTGCACAGTGTCACTTGTCATCTCATAGGAGGAAACTAATCTTCCCACTGTGCACAAACTGGTAATGTAAAGAGATGAAAAGCAGGAAAATGAAAGTAGACACCTGATTATTGTTTTCTGGCACTAAGAGTAATTTGATATGATGAAAACTGATTTGTTGAATGTCATATAGAGGTTTCATATTGTTTCTGCTTTATGCTGTAAAAATCAAATCAGTTTTGGGTATGATTCACACACAGTAGCAGCACCATCTACAGTTTAACTCCACAGGCAAGAACCTCTCACAGTGGTAAAGAGCAGAAACATGCTGGCTTTACACACACAAATACACACACTTGCACTGACACACAGAGACCATATGCTGTAAGCAAGAGCTGTGTGGTGTTCAGCTCTGTAGAGCGTCATAACCATTGCATGAATACATGCCAGAGGTCCTCCCTTTCTGCTGACATGCGTGTGCATTTGACTTCTTTTTCTACTGTGACAAATGTTAAGACAAAATCTTTTAGGTCAAGGTTAGAAGTCTGGGAAATATCTGGGTTTAAATAAACCATGACTGTTAATAGGAAAAATGAAAAAGCAACATTCTTCACACTTGTATCAGTGGCAAACTACTTCATCCATTGCTTTTGACAGGCTTCACTTATTGGTTGCATGTGAAAGTTTGGGGGGGTTGCTTTGTTGTAAAGCAAACCTCCATACAGCTGCATAAAATAGCAAAATAACTAGTAGATAAACCTAGCCTTAATTGACAGAAGCAGCCAGCCTATGCAGGAAAAACGTTGAAACATGGATTTCCCAAACTGTAGCATGAGGATTGTGTCAATGTGTTTGTTTGCCACCAAGCAACAGCATCCTTAAGTTATTAATAAATTAATACCTTGATATTGAATTTCATTTACATGATATGTCTGGACTTTAAATAGAAACAAGCAGCAGATAAAAACAAATAAAACAACAAACAGAAAAGCAGTTGTGCAGCTCCCAGCAAGTCTCCCAGAGGGGGCGAATTATTATTTATTCTGCCACACCCTGCTAACACACATGCTAGTGAACACACAAAGGTGTAAAACACCTCATTCATTATCTAGTGTGAGGTGTTTGCAGAAACACAGTGGGAACAGAGCAGCATATAGCTCCTCAGAGACAAGAGGCACAGGGATTTAGAGTGTGTTACAACACCTCATCGTGCCTAGCGCTCACTTTCCCTCTGTCTTCAATTTTCACCTCAACGTGCTGTCATGCCACTGATGTTTACAGTCAGATTTCTTAGCATGAGGCAAGTGAAAATAATCCACATGAAAATATTTATTGAAACCCTGAGTTATATGGGGGTGTGAGAAAGAGAAGAGAAAGACGATAAATGATAAATGATAAACAATATTTAATAATAAATAATTATAGCTAAAGCCATCGCAGAAAACTTTATTTTTCTATATTATGTTTTTTGTATTATATTTCTCCTCATGTTAACATTTATCAAGTGGGGAAAAGTGATTGTGTTCATCTTCCAGCTTCATGTGTTTATATTATGCTAACCATAGCCATGTAGCTAGCCACCATGTAGCACATCATTATATACCAGCAAGCCCAACTTCAGTAACCCTACAAACATCACTGTTTAGTTTTCCATCTTCATTTATGTCGGAAGAGATAGCAGAGCTGTACGTTTAAATTTTTCAGAAATCTCTCAGTCAGAACATAGTATATCAACCTTAGATGGAAACTAGCGAGCTAACTCACTGCTAACTTCAAACTCTGTTAAACTTAATAAATCCTGTTTTCATGGATGCCTGGATGTCAAACTTAATTGTTACACTTGGTAAAGCAGCAACACTGATCATGTCATTAAAGATGAAAGAATTTAGAATAGAATAGAATAGAATAGAACAGAATAGAATAGAATAGAATAGAATAATCCTTTAATTGTCCCACAAGGGGAAATTTGGTTGTAACAGCAGCCAAAAAGACAAATATACAAACAAACAGTACACAGGACACGGAACAGAAACATACACAATTTCTATTACATATTTACATTATTTAAACAGTTTTCTAACTCTTAGTGATGCCGCAGTGTTTGTTTGACTTTGAGACCTGAAGAGTTTTGACCCGGAAACGGCTAATGACGTCAGCTAATGTTCAACTGGAGTGAACATTAGCTGTTATCTTCACATCGTGGCGGAAGTAGCTCTCACTCACTTTTTCTATACACAGAAAGACACAAATTTAACGTGAAAGAAACTATCGCTTAAGTGCTTACTTATAGGAGGTCATGTGATTGTTGGGGTTTTCTCCGTTTTCTTTGTATTATTGTAGAATATGAAGCGCCTTGAGGCAACTGCTGTTGTGATTTGGTATTGTATAAATAAAATTGAATTGAACTAAAATGAAATTGAAAAAGAAAGAAAGAAACTCATACACACACGTGTGGCACTGCTGTGTATTGATGTTGTTAACCACTGTGCTGATTAAGTTACGCTGATTTACCTCTTCCTACGGCCCATTCTCATCTACCATTACTTCCACAGGGCTATTTTATAAAATAAAAATTCTAGGGTTTGCAGTGGCAGAGCAATGATCAGAACAACAGCAGCTGAACCAGTCACGTCATTGTGCCCATGCTTTGCATCTTTCCAGCATCAACATGACGCAGTTGCTATCAAACAAGAAACGTTTTACATTGGCTTGTATTTTGTTTGTCTTTTATTCAGTTATAATCCATCTAACCTGCAGAAATCTTTCATAATTTTAAGGTTGAATTTCCAGTTTTCCTTACATGGATTAAGCCCACTTATAAACCTTAAATGAATATTTTGACAAAAGCCATGGAACTTTAATCTCACTTTTCATTAAGACTTAATAACTGCAGCTATGCATGTATAGAGTCACTAGTCAAGCAAAACAATATTATGGCTTCATTAACAGCTCAGTCCTGAGTGCCAACAGTGTGCATCTTTGGTTTTCCCTACCAGAACACTGAACAACTGTATTTAAAATTTGCATTAAAGATACATAAACCTTTTCTAGACTACAGCTGAATTCTGCAGGTTTATATTTTTTTGTGTCTTGCCTCTTTATCTTCCAAATGTATGTTTTAGATGGTTTTATATAGAGCACATTGTAGATATTGCTTGATTGTGCATAGTTAAAACTGTCTTTATATTTAAAACTGAATGTCTCAGTGCAACAGCTCATGTCTGATGGTGGGAGGGGTCCATCTTGTCTCCTATGGTATTCTCCTGTGAATTTCTATTATGGATGGATGTATTTGAACATAGAAAATAAGGCAATGGCATCAAGCTATCATGAAATAGCAGATTAAAAGCCGGCTTATTAAAAAGATAAGCATTGGGAGAGTTCAGCAAGCGCACTACCTGACATGAACCATTTGTCAGCACAACTGTAAATTTGCTAAAGACATGTTTCTTTACAAAATGCCCATTAAGAGTTTGAGCAGATTACTCCCTTTAAGTATGAGTTATTTTGCAGTTGCTATCATTTTTCCTGTGTTGGGAAGGATACATTTTATGTGCCTGCACTTGGAGTAAGCTAAAAAAATAATAAAGAGAAAAGAAAACCACCTCCAGACACCCACATGCACAAATGGCAAAGAAGAACATAACTTAGTAACTGATGTTATGATATAAAATCAATGTTCTGTAATTTACCTAACTTTTTCATTTTTGTCCTTTTGCCTGTAGCTATGATGAGTGTGTTGGTCCAGGTTCGACTCAGATCTACATCCCTACAGATGACCCACCTCCTTACTCATTGGTGGACCCCTGTCAGGGGGGAGCAGAGCAGGATGAACGGCCTTGCTACTCCCTTACAGATCCTTCCCCACACTGCGGAGAGACCTCAGCCAGTGCTGCCTGGTTTTCTCCCTCCCACTACCCACTGGGACTGCAAGAGCAGGAGCATCAACATCTTGCATCCATCTCCTTCCCACTGGAGGCAGCACCACCTTATGAGTCAATGCTGCCAGAGCAGGGACAGCCCCTCCCTCTCATGCCATGTGACCTTTATAAACACCAATCAGAGAGGGGGGATGATGGCAACTCCCAGCAACTCCCTGCGAACCAGATCTCATAGGACAGTTAATTTGTTTCTCTCACCTGTGGGCTTGGTGAATTAAACAAACACTTGGGATGTGTGGAAAATAGCTTTCATTAGCAGCTGTGACACCAAACGATGGTCCAAAAGATGTGCATTTCTTCCACACGGTTGCAAAGACCTGAAGAAGCTGAAGCTTGACTGCAGTGCAGTCAAAATTCCAGCTTTCAACCATTTTACTGTTGTTTGACTATGGACAAAATAAAACTCAAGAACTGCATTATACTGCAAAGTTCCTGGAATGGCAACTTCTCTCAATGGCTCTCCTCTATGTTGTTTAGTTTAGTTTTGCCATGTGTTGACTGTTATCGTCTCCTTGAAGTAGGACTGATACAAGAGTTGTGTGTCTTGTGTGGAGTTTAGTCTGAATCGCTTCTAAACAAATGCATTTACATTTATCCATCATGTCATAGACAACAGGAAATTGAGTTTGTCTTTACAAGAAAGAGTATGAACAGTATAGATGTGGGTTTTAGTAGTCTAGTTTAAGGTATACACAAGCACACTCAGTACCATCCCTGAGTTTATTTTGCTGTGATGTCACATATCTTCGTATTTAGAAATGTTTTGGGAAAAAACTGTACTTAGCTCTGATGTTATATAGAACATGTCAACTACCAGCACACCACTGCTGATTTACAATCTCTATAGTGTGTGCAGACAGTAGCGTGGTTTATGGCAACCTCCAGTGTTAGTTTGTTGGTTGTGGTAGTTTGATTAGAAGGAGTTTGTGATGAAATGGCTGTGTATAACAGGGGAACTACCTGGACAAGGAATTATCAACATGCCATTTTTCCAGGTATATTTGTATTATCTTTTAGCACCATGATGATGCTATAGAAAACATTGCTAGCATGTCATTTGAATCTGTCATCACCAGAGAGGAGTTCAACTTGTCCAGCTGTATAAGTTGTCATAATTCTTCCAATCAAGGGCTCTGGTTTTAATGTCAATGCTGTAACTGGATCCCAGCAGCAAAATGTAGCTTGGAGCTCTCCTCTTGTCGAGGTTGGGTTGATGCAACGGAGAAGAAACACAGTAAACTGTAGACTTTATTACATTATTCACTCATAAGGGATGCTTCTGCGTTGTTGTTCTTGTTCTGCTCTCATAAAATAATTCACTTGGCTTAAACCGTTACAAATGTTCTCTGTATTGCACACAGGTGAGCAACACATGGCTTGCGATAGCCACTAAACTAATTACTAATGAACAAAATAAACTGATGTGGAAACTTTTTGGCTCATTCCATCTTAACTCATTAAATTTCTAGTAACTTCTCTTTTCAGCCACCTTTGTTTTCCACGAAATGTTCAAAGTTTGGATATATTCTGTATGATAATTGTTGTGAAATTTTACCTTAAGATATTAAATACCTTTCTAGATTTTAAAAACAACAACATTAATTTACACATTAGTGTAATATTCAGGCACGTATCCTAAACACAATGAAAAATTTAAAACAGCATGGAAGTTTAGTGAAAATAGCATTTTTAGGTCAAAAAGCATTCTGTGTGTTTCATTTTACATTAAATTTTGAACATTTAAATTACTTTGTCAATAGTGGTCTTTGACAACGTGAGATGGTTTTTGGGGGCAAAATGTCATAGCATGAAAGCAAAATGTCATAGCAATCATGAAATATATGCAAACCATGAATATTTTTAGGAAAATCAAAGATGGCTGAGCTGAAGGACAACGATGATTTGAGACAGAGTGACCCAGTAAGATTTTTTGTAATATGCAAAGCCTTTCACATTTGATTCTAAAATATGTTTCCACTACAGTATCTCAACATTTAAACATGTAACTGTCAGCTGCAAAGTTTCTGCTGGTACTTGTAAATCAAAGGGTCCCCTTGAAAGGTTATTACATCATTCTGCCGGACAGGCACCAGACTTCTTTTACAGGCATTATTTAAAAATGTTTAAGGTGATAAACATGTATGGCCTGTTCCAAGTGTTAGAATTGCAAAATGGTTCAAGACAAGACAAAATAAAATTATCATTGTGTCCTTGATACAGTATTTCCTTGTTATTTTGCTGTAGATGCATCAGGGGAAATTAGTTTATACAACAGCAGATATGTGGTCAAATGCATCCCATTAGCAGGTGGTTTGGGTGATCTGGTAATGCTGTGTATTGGTGGTCATTTACACTAATATGCATCAGAGCTGACTGTTGCTGAGCAAACTGCTTAAAGTGTAAACAAAGTAAATCCAGATACAAATGTTTTCGATGTTTCACCATTTACGCATCATTTCCTAATCAGAAACAAAGCAATAGATATGAGCTAAAATGCATCAGCTGTGCATAAATTGAGTTGAGCAAAGGGGAAGTAAAGCCAATCGGAAGCATCTGTAGTGAACAATTTTGCCAATTAATAATTAGTCAGCATTAAAACGGTAAATAAGTTAATAACGGAGAGATAATGTTGTTATTTTAATATATATCTGCAGCCATTCTGTCAAATGGACCATGCAATCATTACACACTCCATTCTGTTAATGAGATGTGGGGAAACATCAGGGCAATTAGTTTCCAAAGAAATCTAAATTGTTCATTATTTATTTTGTGTTTGAGTTTGAAACATAATAAGTTGGGAAATTCTTTAAAGTACAACAAACATGGTACAGTTACCATGACATAGACATGTTCAGAGGGGGATTTTTACAATGTGGGTGTTATCTCTGAACAGCCCGGTTGGATAAAAGCAGAACAAATCACAAACTTTTCTAACTTAACCAAAACGGAACAAAAACCCAGACAGCCACTGTTGGTGCACAAAATATGAATATACCTGCATTATGGTCACCAGGCAACCTGATCTATCACCTCAGGTGTCTGTGTACATATGTTATATAATTTACTATATGTGTCACAAATACACAAAATGTTTGAATGAAGTGTTTAGAGTTAAAATTGGGGCTATCCTGGAGACACTAAGACCTGTAGACAACATCATCATTCACCAGTTATTGAAGCAGGAAGCCACTAAAGGCTGAGCTTTAATAACATTTTTTTTCAATGTTAGTTTAATTTGAGAAATTGACAATTTTTTTTAAATTATCTTTACGTGTGACATAGTGTTTTAGTTAAAGATGTGCCTATTAGCCCCCAGACTGTTAGCTTGAACATTGTAGCCATAATTATCTCAAGGCAACCAATCTGCTGCTTTGAGCTAAATCTCTGGTGATGTACTGATTTTGTGATGTAGGTAAAAGCATGCTATTGTAACTGAATCCCTGTTAAATGCCTTGTGATGACAGATTTTACTAAAGGATACCATTTTCTTGACTGTTTCAAGCTGTTCTTAAGGGTTCTAGTTAATCACTGGTTGTCTTTTGGCTCAAATTAGCACCTGGAAACGAGCCACTCACATTCATTACATTAGAATCTCAGTACTGCTTTTAAGATTTTAAGCATTCAGTCAAGAGTAATTTTCTCTGATGGATTACCATATGTTGTAATAAAACGTTTTTGTCTGCTATTTCAAAGTTTCTCCACTATTCATGTTTACTTATTTTCCTCTCTTTCATTTTTCTGACTTCTATATACTATAGAAAAAGTATAGAGTAAAATCATTTGTAAAAATAATATGAAATAAAAATGATGGGTTTTATGAGAAGATGTATAAGCCACATAACAAACGTGATAGAATCACCCAGGCTAGCAAAGATTCAGACAGGCACATTTAAACCAATTATGTATTTTGACCATATTCTCATGAGAACCGAGGAAAAAAGTATCTTCCTGTTGAACTTTTTTGTGATTTCCTGTCTCTTCGGAACTGAAAGAGACCACCCAAACACATGAGATATCATCAGAAAGACCAGGAAATTCCACAATTAGGCACATCAGGACTTAGTAGGGTAGCTCCAATAAGTCAAAAGTTATAAAGACCAAAATGACAAATGACCATGAATGAATATGCTGGGTCTCGGAAGAATATTTAAAAATCAGACATTATGATAAACCAGTTTTACATTTATCCACTAGGGGGCGCTGCAGAACAAAATAGTCTACACAGAATGGTGAGAACATTTATCTAACTACAGCAGGGTTTCCTGACCTTTTGGAGCCACGGCACTTATTTTACATTAGAAAACAGCACACCACCAAACAAAAATGTCACAAAAAGCATATTATATTTTTTTCCCGTGCATTAGGTATAGCGGAATTGGCTTGGTTTGTCCCCAGTATACCTTTTTTGCTTTCTTCTGATCACTACTCATGCTAGGGCCTTCATCTGGGTCAGAATTTTCTCCAGGACCCAGGTCAGATTGACTACTTAAAAAAAAAAAAAAGAAAAATTTATCTATTGCTATTACGCGTCTCACAGCATGACTATTACGCAATTGCTTCTTTGTCTTTGTTTCACTGGCAGTTGGCAAACCATTTAATTAGAGCAGGAAGAGAAGGTAATTATTCTGCCCGTTACTCATGCCGATCGCTTAGAGTACTAATCAGGTGGAACGATTGGGAAACACTGAACTACACAACGTTCTGTATCAGAGGAGGAATGTGTCACACCTTTATAAGATTAAACAAAAGATAAAATGGAAAGATCATGAAATTTGTCTGATTTAATGCAGTTAATAGGAACTGTGTGAATTCTTTCTTAGTTAAAGTGTCTCAGTCTTTAACTTAATTGTTCAGCTAGGATTGCATTACTTTGCAGGTGCATTCTCTGTAAGTAAATACAATTTTGATGGTTTACATGTGTAACCAATTATAATCTAAATAAATTGTTTTTTGAGCAAACACTAGCAAGGCCCACATTAGAGGCAATGTTGAAATATTGCATCAGTGTGACATTTGCAAATTCAAACTTGTGATCAGATTTATCCATTTTTTTCTAAACAGATTTTTAAAAGTTGGCTAATTATGGGTTATTTTAACCTGACATTTTCCTCGGTGTGGCTGTTGTGATTCTGTGGATTTTGTGTTATTATTTTCCGTGTTTTTGGTAGATGTTTAAGTTCCCTGAGCATTTCCCTATCTGCTCCTCTCTCTGTCACATCTTTTTGTGTTAAGTGTTAGTCTTCATGTTCTTTCATACATGTTAAGTGTTAGTACCCATTGTATTTTTTCCTATTTTACAGTGAAGATTTGTTTCTCTCATGCCCTGTGTAGTGTTGCTCTCATCTGCCTGATTGTCCTTGCCAGTCCTTACTCTGCTGTTGGACATTCCCTAATCAGCCTTTATACTTTTTCACAGCATCTACTCCATTTCCCGTGTTTATTCCCTGTGCTCAGCATACTGTTAGCCTCACTCATTGTGGTTATTGGATTATTGTTTCTTTACTTTCTGGACTTTTCTCTGCTATTTTAGACTTTCTCTTATAAACCATATTAAAGGCTCACTTTTTGCTGAAGTCGACCTCTTGTGTTCTGCATTTGAATCCTCAGCCTTACACTCCACACACCTTGACATCTTCTAACTTCATAGTATTCTCTTCTACATTTTGTTTTTGTCTGGTATGTTATTCTGCAAAAAAAATAGCAGTTACAAAAGTGATAATAATAGTATTGACAATAAGATATTTGGAGAGGTTAGCTGAAGAGTCACAGGGAGATTTTCTGAGTTTGCATTGACTTTTTTACAGAACTGCGGAGGAGGGGAGTCTCATTTTACTCTAAGAAAAACAAGCTCTTTGACAAAACAAAATCTTTGATAAATATGAAGTTACTCTGTTTCTAAATTGCAGTCATCTGGGGAAATGAAAAACAACATGCAAATGGAACACTTTTTCTATTTCTTTTTTTTTTTAGAGCTACATAGTTACACTGCTGAAAAATATGCAGTCATGATATATCTGTTCATCTACTGTTTACAAGTTGCAACATAGAATACTAGGAATTACAGAAGGAGTCGTTTATACGGAGCCTTTTTGGTGGATCTCATTGTAACAAAAACACAGGTTTTCGTGATTACTTTAAAAAGGGTTTGACTTTTTGTAACATTAAAACAGAGTGACTGTAGATGAATAGTTTCAACTCCTATTTGCCTTGCTTATACGTGCAAATTTAAATTGAAGCTTAGTTTCAAGTCTTTTATTTCACAATCATTGTTTTTATTTAGCGTCAGTATGTTTGCTTTGAGTGCTCTTTATTGCTAACCCAGTCAAATACCTCATATCAGTGTGAGCAGTTTAGTTCAGTTCGCCAAGCTCTGTGCTTTTGAATACAGGGAACATGTGATTTATTTTTAGAACACTTTATTTCCCAAAACTGACCTGGGTAGATTTTTAAGATGCTTCTGACATGTGCACACCTAGGTTAAGTCCTGCTGGACTGGTTTATAAGTCAGTCTGAGACACTGTAAACAGCAGCTATAACTTTAAAGACCCATTGAGAGGCTACTGCTCGTGAATAAAAAGGTAAGATGAGCTATTATTAAAAAATCTGTTTTTCTCCCCTTAATGTGGAATTGAAGCCAAAGGACTACACTAAACCTCATTTCTCCTGTAGAAAATGAAAGCTCATATTGTGCTCCTGATCCTTGTTCTTGTGGTCGGACTTACAGTGATGCCTGCTTATCCCAATGAGGACTCTAAAGGTAAGACCTGTGTGTATGACTTAGAGAATACTCAAACAGCCCTTACTAAACACTAAGTTTGTTTATGATGGTTTCAATCTTACAGTCATTCCAGATTACATAGCCCTACACGAGCTAGAGAGAGATGGAACTTTGAAGCCATTTATACCAAAAAACGCAGGAGGTATGTTTTGTTTTTTTTGTTTTTTCTTGCGCAGGAGGTATGTTGACTAAGAATAGTTTTGTGTTTGCTCACATTTGTGTGTGTGTGTGTGTGTGTGTGTGTGTGTACCATGTTTAGATATCTTTGTAAGGACCAAAAATTGGAATGCTGCTATACTTGTGGGGACCAACAGCCCTTATGGGGACCAAATGCCCAGCCCCACGAGTTTGGAGACATGTTTAAGGCTCAAAATGTGGTTTAGTGTCAGGGTTACAGTTAGGCTATGGTTAGGTTTAGGCTAAGGGTTAGAGTTAGCCATTCACTTTGTGATGGTTATGGTAAGTGGCTAGGGAAAACATAAAGTCAAGTAGATGTCCTCACTAAGAT
>NW_005187455.1:1139433-1190336 GCF_000239375.1 Pundamilia nyererei
TTTGTTTGTTTGTTTGTTAATTAGTTAGTTCGTTTATTTGCTTGTTTTAATCAATTTTAAATCATGCTTTTTATTTGTTCTTGTTTCTAATGTCTCTGTAAAGCACTTTGAATCACCTTGTTGTTGAATTGTGCTATACAAATAAACTTGCCTTGCCTTGCCTTAATGATTTTTTGTTTTTTTATTGCAGGGAAACCTGATGATCCATGACAGAAAAGAGAGGTTTTCAAAAGCTTCTTATAAATGTGGCTCCCACCCAAGGCATGCTGAATAAACAAACATGGCAATCATACAAATAATGCTAATGTAAATATTTTGTGTTATATTATATACAGAAAAATAATAAAGTTCAACTTGGATTTAAAAGGATAATCTGATATCTTTAATTCCAAATTTACAATGCTCTAATTTAGATTGTTATAAGAATACATTTTCTTATATGGTAAATAATTAGTAAAATAAAAGGTACGTTACTTTGTTTTTGATCTTTACCTCAGAGAACTCACATGTATGCTATGGAAAACAAATGAAGAACTTTAACCTTAATTAGGTTGATCAAACCTTCCTGCAGTATTGCTACCTTTTATAATATGTAAAATGCATAGGACCTTGCAGAAGAATATAAATCCACTAAACAGAGACTTGGAGGAAAACTTTTGCATTGTAAAGATGAAAAAAAGGTATATATATATGCTTTAAAATGTTGCCAGTGTGACTGCTTTAAGTGTCTTTATTGTATTTATATATGTATGAATAACAACTATTATTATTACTGTTATAACCTAGCGTTTAAATCTGAATGATACACAGTTAGGATCCTGCTCTATAAATACTACCATTGCACAATATCAGATCGTATCATCTTACTCTGAACTCATCGTGGACTTTAGCGCCCCCTGGTGGCTGGTCGCATAAGTGCAACTGTAGATAAATACCGACCTTTAACTCATCCTGATTATTACGACCTGTTGGGATGCATTTTTGGTGTTATTTTAAATAAGACGTGTTGGGGGAGAAACTGTGGGCACAAAGCTTCTTTTCCATCAGTCTAAAGAAAGTTTGCCCGGCTGCCATGTGATCCGTGTGCCGAACACCGGCCAGAATGTCAGCCGTCACCGTAGCCTGGTTCTCGGTAAGCGACACCCACTTTTTTCGCTGCCGTCCAACTGAACCGCAGCACGTCGACTTTATCTCATCGGCGGTTTTCCCCTTTGCTTAAATTCAGCCCGAGTTGTCAGCGGAGTTTTATCCGGTGATCACGGAGTTTCTGTAGGGAGCAACATGCGCTCCTTAACGGGACTGGCTGCAGTTGTCGGGGCGGCAAGTGTCTACCTCTACCTGCTGTCCACGCATCTTCCCCCGGGACCCAAGCAGCTCCAGCCTGGCTCCCAGGGGGAGCACGAGGAGGTCCAGGAGTACAGGTAAGGAAACTTTACATACTTTACATGCAGAATTCAAGTTTGGGCAAAAATATTACTTTCAGTTATTAGAGCCACTTGGTGTTACTGATGGATATGCAGGTAAGTCAATTATCATAGCAGTATTACATTAACCTGTTCCTTATTATCAGTATTATTGGGTGTCTTTGACAAAGCTGGTACTTATGGTACTCCATTCTTTAAAATCTATCTGCCTATAATCTGAATTTGGACTGCAGGCATTTTTCACCAAAGCACTGTGCTAATACTCTTCATAAGCAGAACATCTTGGTTGAGAGAAGGTTGTGGGTTGTGGCTTTAGTGCAGAGAAATCTTTTTCTTTTTTTACTTACACGCTTTTATCTGAGACATTTTTAGTCAGGAGGAAAGTGAAATAAAATAATTCCTGGATACATTTATTTTATGACACCCCTAAAGTCTGTCTTAAAATTCCTTGGGGATTCCCTGGCCTCCCCCCCATCTTGGAAACCAAAGCAGTAGTGACATATAACCTTCCCATCGTTGAATTAGTTGGAACATGATGTGAACTCATCTAAAGATATGAAGGTCTAAAATTATATATGCCTTAAATAAGGGATATTTGTTTTTAAAGTATCACATCTACAATAAGTATCACGTTAATAATTTATTATTATTATTGTTATTGTTGCACTAAAATATTATCTGCTTGATATTTACATCATGTCTCCTCAAGTACATACTGGACCGATTAACTCACTTCTAAGTGTGTATGTGTGTGTGTATTAGTGTTTTGAAGTGATTTATTTTCTATATGTGTGTCTCTGCGTATGTGTGTGTGTGTGTGTGTGTGTGTGTGTGTGTGTTGTGTGTGTGCGTGAGAGAGAGAGAGAGAGAGAGAGAGAGAGTTATGAAACTGATATGTTGTAATGTGCCAGACGGTCAAGTGTGAGGTTGTCTAGAGATGATAGAATAACGCAGACCAATGCACTCTGAAGCCAAGAGTAGGATCCTTGAGTGTGTATGTGTCTGTGTTGGAGAGAGAAAGGGTGCACTCCCAGTAAAATGATATTACCCATATTTTGTTACTTATAAAGTAAAAGCATAGCGTGAGTGGATCTGGTGAGGTGACGTTTTCAATAAAAATTTCTATTTTTATTTACGGATGAAAAGTAGTGTTGTCTGATGAGAAGTAAAAAAGAGCCGCCAGGTGCTAAAAAATAAACCTTAGACTCAAACGTTAGAACAGGCTTTTCCCCGCAGCACGCCGTGTAATAAATACAAAGAAAATGGCGGCCGTTACAACTTATGTCTAAAAATGTATAGTTTCATGCCTCTGTTAAAACACTCGACTCCAGCAGCAGGAAACACTTCCCGCAAGTCGAGCTGCACGAGATACACAGAATTTACAGAAAATGTTACATTTTTGTGATTTATATCGTTATCGGGATGATAGAATTCTTATATCGGGATATGATATTTTGGTCATATCGCACAGCCCTACTCTGCAATGTTATATCTACTCCACTACTCTACATACACAGAGAATGTTCCATCCATGAAGACATTAGTGAGGATGTGCAGCTAAACAAACTATCACCCCATCAACATCAGTACATAATTTTTTCCCCCATTTTGTTTAGCTCCAGTATACAGCAGTGGATTTTGAAAGTCCAGACGCACTTACTTATTTGTGTTGTAAAGTATAATTTTAACTTCAGGGTCATCCACTGCAGGTACGATACATGGAAGATGGAGATGTGATCAGATGCTTGCACAGGAAGGTTATGCCATTCCTTACAAAATCTTAGTTGCTTTCTTCTGAGTCTGTAACTTTAATCTTAGAATTTCCGAGTGATTTTTTATTTTTTTTTATTACAAATGACTTTAATCTGAATAAACTGAGCATCACAATGGGGTAGAAATGTGGTTTAAGTGACTTTGACATGGTTGGCATGGTTGCTGGTGCCAGATGGGCTGATATAAGTGTTTCAAAAACTGCTGATCCACTGGGGTTTTTCCACCTGACCACCCTCATAAGAGATAATATCCAGCGATCAACAGCTCTCTGGATGAAAATGTCCTGTTGCGGTCAGGCGAGAATGAACAGACTGCATTGAGCTGATAGGTAAGCAAGTAACTACTCATTACAACCAAGGTATGCAGAATAGCATCTCTGAATGAACAAAACATCAAACTTTAAAGTACATGGGCTACAGCAGCAGAAGACCACACCAGGTGGCACTGCTCTCAGCTAAGAACAAGAAACCGAGGATAGACTTCACATAAGCTCACCAAAAGTGACTCGAAAAACACTGAAGAAAATGTTAACTGGTCTGATAAATCTCAATTTCTGCTGTGGTCCGAATTTGGAGTGATCAACATGAAAGCGTGGATCCATCCTTCCTTGTATCAGGGGTTCAAGCTGAATAATGATAATAAGTGAGAACCTGTAACCAAATTTATCACTGAAAGAAACAAGAAATTAATTAATAGTTATATATCAGCCCCAGTCACATCTTCTAATGCTGGAGATTACAGTCAGCCTAATACAGTCCAGCTTCATATTAATATCAAGCTAGTGGAAAGCTATATATGAATGTTGTGTGTGTGTGTGTGTGTGTGTGCGTGTGTGTGTGTGTGTGTGTGTGTGTGTGCGCACGCGCAGATACAGAGTGTTTTGCATGAGGTTGTGTATAAGCAAAATTATAGTACATACACTCATGCAGTTTCATGTATCTGAACCCTCATGCATCATCAACTTGTGGACCAATGGCAGAACAGAATATTCGTCCACTGACCAGTGGGAACAAGGAACACTGAATGCCAGAGCAGCTGGCAGAGGAAGCCGGCATCTTGAGTTTCACTGGGGGGATTTTATTGTGTGTGCATGTGAGCTTTGAGAAGTGTCTTCCTACCCTCTGCGCAAGTCTACAGGCAGCAACACTATTTCTGTCCTTCAATCAGATATATCCTGTTACCCTCTGATTCGCTTTGGTGCACACATGCACATAGACACACTTCTCTTACACTTTGTGTGTGTGTTTTTTTTTAATCAAATTTAAAAAAATACTATATATACACAACTCAAAAAAACAATTGCATCATAGTCATGCTGACATTTTTGCCTATGGGTGCTGTAGTTCAACCACTGAACCAATGCAGTAGAAGTAAATGGGGTTTAATTTCAGGCTCTCATATAAAATCCAGATTACTTATATACTGCCATGTACGTGCTGTCTGTCACTGTATTTTTCCATTTATTTTTAATTACCACAAAGCAGAAAATAAGATGATGAAGGTGATTTAAAACGTATCAGATCATTTATTGTTCACGGTACTCAGGTAGCGAAGTAGCATCACATGTGAGCAGACAATGGTAAAAATCAATACCAATTTATTTTTTTAATCATTTTGAAAAATAAAGGTAGTCAAACAAAAAAAAAGCTCACAACTTGTTAGAATAGTACATACTCTGTTTTTGCCTTTTATACTGTATTTCCATGCACACAGCATTCTTGTGTTTGTTCCATCTAGGCTAAAGTTCCCATCTGACCTGGACGAGCTACGGGAGCTCGCAGAGATGCTCAAGTTTTACAAAAGACAACATTACGCCTATGTTCTGTTGCTCTTCTGTAGCGCATACATGTACAAACAGTCTTTTGCCATACCTGGCTCCTCCTTTCTGGTGAGACACACAGCAATGCAAACCAATGATCCGAACCAATCCTGTGTCTTGTTGATTTCCGATAAATATCTTATTCCTACGTGCAAATTTCTTTTAAACAGAGACTGCTTTTCTTCCTCAGAACATGTTAGCTGGTGCAATATTCGGGCCCTGGGAGGGTCTGGCATTGGCCTGTATGCTCGCCACCACAGGCTCCACGTTCTGCTTCCTGCTATCTGCAGCATTTGGAAAGCAGTATGTGGTGTACCTCTTCCCTGAGAAGGTGGCCCTGCTGCAGAGGAAGGTAGGCATGTTTTAAATCCCCTTCTCTCCAATTCTCTCACTTTATACTACACAGCAAATCATTTATTCAGTGAAGGACAAACCAATTACAATTTCCTCTTTATGTCTTTTTTATCATTTGCTGTCTAGGTTTTAATTTTCTCACATTTCCTTTTATCTTCTTCTCTCCTCACCCATTCTCCTCCCTCCGTCAGGTGGAGGAAAACCGCAGCAGTTTGTTCTTTTTCCTCCTTTTCCTTCGTTTCTTCCCTATGACTCCTAACTGGTTCCTTAACATCACCTGTCCTGTTCTCAACATCCCTATGCATATTTTCTTTTTCTCCGTGTTCATAGGTGAGACCATAATTTCAAACATGAAACATGCAGACTAAAAAACCTACAAAACAAGTACTGATCAGTCAGCCACCGCTCTCTCGCTTTCAGGTTTGATCCCCTACAACTTCATATGTGTTCGCACCGGAGCCATCCTCTCAGAGATCTCCTCACTGGATGACATATTCTCCTGGGGGACGCTGGCTCAGCTCCTCGCCATCGCCCTCGTGGCCCTCTTACCCGGAGCACTGATTAAACACTACAGCAAAGGTCGCCTCACAGTGGATGGCATGGATAGCAACGGAATCAGTGAGACTGATATCAAGCAGGAACGGAAGAGGCGATGACGGAGTGTGAGGTAAAAGAAGACCTAAATGTAACTTAATGTGAGAAGAAGTGAGGTGAGGAAAAACTGACCGCTGGTTGGCATGTGAACTTTTGGTGACTCCAGATTTCTGTAAGGTCACGCCAGAGAGTTATCATACCTACAGTACGATCTGTTCTGAACTTGGCTTCTGATCATGTTACACCAAGTTTTAATACTGAAGGTTCCCTAAAGGTTTGGGGTAAGTTTTCTGAGATGGGGCTGGAAATGTCTTGGGCTCCTTTGTTACAGCAATACAGAGGCAATTAAATGCCCTAAAACACTAAACGTATTGTTTAAATACATACGCTGTAATGATCTGCACCTATTGTCTTAATTAAACAGGACAGGACTGGCATTTTTATAAGGCTAAGCAGTCCAAAATCTAGAAATGTTCAGATTATTAATCAGATATTATGAAGAAAAGCTGCACATTAGAGCATGTGAGAAGGTAAAACAATCTATTTACAAAATATTTTACCTTAAAAATAGTTGCAGGTTTTTATTTTTTCGACAGTGCCTTGTTTCATGTCATTTTCTTTAACCCTGCGTAATGACCCTGAGAAACTTTTTGAACTTCCCCATCTACAGATCCCAATCTAAATCCTAAAACAAACAAAACATAATTGAAACGGACCGTGCAGTCTCAGTAGTTCTTATGGATATGGCTTTTATGATGATTATGAGTATGTTTGTCATACTGTGAGTTTCATTTCTGGGCAAACTGAAGGGTGTCTGATATACAACATTTTGGTGTTCTTTCAAAAATATAATCAATTTTAGTGCCTTAAAATGACTTTTTTCCCCCCCCTAAGTTTCCATTGGCTGCTATTCAGGGTTTGTCTCTCTGATCTGGATCTGTCATGGTGGAAAATACACACAAAATATGTAAGGTAGATTTAGACTGAAAGTCCTACGTAACTATTTTTCTAATAACTTTAACATATTACATGGACACTGGACTGGATCTCTTTACAGATATTAGTTTAACAATGTTCTTTATTTTATTCATAAAGAAGAGAGCAGCTAGACTAACATTTCTCTTACATATGTTTATTTAGTAACTAATTTGGTAGTCATTGCTGTTAAAGAAGCTTCATGGAGAAAGTATATTTGGACTTTAAAATGTTTTGTACCTGTATTTCCTGAAGCATTTACACATGTGTCTTAATGAAGCTGTTTTTCACTGACATGAGAGGTGTGAGGTTTCATGGTGGTTTCAACAAAGATAATTTAGAGCAACATGCTCTAAATGTTGCAGAAATGTGGAGCTTTTCTGGACTCATTTACAGTAATGAACTAGCTTGTTTTTTTGTTGTTGTTTTTTAAGAGAGACATTATAATCACTTGTAGAAAAACACTTAAATCACTCAATTCATTCAGTGAAGAGTTAAAATCAGCTTTCCAGCCTTTTATTGTGTCATTTTTAAATATTTAAACTACAGACATGAGAAAATCGTATAATGCGCTCCTATTAACACGTGTGGTGTTGCACTTTACATTTGACTGGAATTGTTCTTTATTTATTAAGTCAATGTTTGAGAGAAGAAAGTCTTTAGAAAGGAGTCTTAAAATCTAGCTTTTTATTTATATCATGAAAGAAAACACACAAAAACAAATGTTAGGTGCAACAGAGGGGCAACAAATAACCTTAACTGAGAAAATGACAAACCTTACTTACAGAAATCTGAATTGTCTGGTGTGTATTTTAGAGGCATTTCATGATCAACCTCATTTCAGGATAATTGTTTGAGTATATGTATATGTACTGTTTTTTGATATTCAACAATATACTACAGTTTAGGATTTAGAGTATCACATTTTATAATGTAGCCTCCCAGTGTGTGAACTTTTCCTGCTTTCCCTGATTTGTGAATGTGAAAAACACCCAAAGTGCCTAACTTATTTTTATCTGTAATTTTGTCAAAGCTACATGATATAAATAAATAAATTCAAGTTTGTTTGTTTTTTTATCAGCAGCGTGAAATTACACATTTATGGGGGGCTGGGGAGTTGCTAAGTATGCTGCCTTTATTTTTAAAGGGCTTTTTGTGTGGGTGGAAGAGGATTTTTATTTTCCTCTTGTTTGATCAAAAATCTTTTCTTCCCCCCTCCATCATGTTTTAGCCATAGACAGCAGAAATGATGGACTTAGCTTACAAATCTGAATAGTGAAGCCAATGTTTTTGACTTAAACCTTCTATTTAATGCCCATCATGGGGCAAAAAAGATTTTCAGTACTGTGGGAGCCTATGGGAAGTGGCCTAGTGATGAAATTACAGGCTCATCTACACGCTTCAAAATGGGACATCATGGTGGAGTTATCCATCATTTTATATTCTATGGTTGTATGTAATGTAATGTAATAAAAATCTAAAATGTTTTTTACTTTGTTTTACTTGTGAATTTCCAATTAGAATCAATAATCGAGTTTAGTGATGAAGTAAAAACGAATTTAGATGCAAACATTTTTTATTTATGCCTTCTGTTACAGTCACTGACCCCGACTAACTTAAAGCAACACACTAAAAACATCCACTGTTACACTGAACCTGCTGACCGACATTAAAATGTCTTACTTTATCTCAGTGCTTTGCAACACGCGCATACACACTCAGACATTTTTGTTCATGCAAACACAAAGACACACACACACCTTCATGTTAACTGAGGCAGGCACTCTTTAAAAAAAAAGGTGAATCACATTTTTATCAAACATCATAAACACAAGGACCTGATGTTGATTGCATGAACCAGTATGGTGTTTGTTGGCAGAGGATCAAAAGATGGAAATATATGCATGGGGACCAAATACATTAGTAGGTCAACAAAAAAAAAAAAATCACAGCAAACATTAGTTTGACATTAACATGATCTGTGTCCCTGACATTTTTTAAACATGCATATATTTCCATCCACCTTTTATAACTTCGCCAACACACTGTAAACTTCATAGTAGCAATAGTGTAAAACAGCAACAACGTAACAGGCATTTACGAAAGTGCAACCACACAGTTTTGTAACTCTGCCCACTTAAAAAGTAATAATAATAAAATTGCATCCAACAACCATTTAATTTTTTTTTTTTTTAATTCAGCTCAAGCCTGCTTTAATGTCACCTGAGGATGACACTCCTTGAACATCCCAGTTTGACCACTTTCAATTGCACATCTTCGATTTCCAAACGCAAAGGAAACACACTAGGTCTGGAGCACTACTGGGATTGTATTCACTATTCACAGAGAAGTCAAGTCTAGGGTAGCGCAAGGTCTACGGTGACCATCAGGGCCGCAATTTACCATATATGGATACACATAGCTGATGTGTGTGTGTGTGACACAAATGCTCAGGCCCCTATAAAACAGGATGTGTGGAGGTATGCCGTACCCTCTCTGCACCTCGGGAAGAAGGGTAACAAACTCCTCTCTTTCCTGTTTCTGTTCCATACATTCCTAGCATCTCCCAACTGTGGCTTCCTATTTCCTTTTATGACAGGCAGACCCCCACTTTTACATTACAGTTACAAATTACACACACACACTCAGGCTTATAGCTAAACCAGCCTAAAACACGCACACACATTCACAAATCCTTTCTTATTCCTCTGATTTACAGCTGGACCCTATCATCTAAACAAACTTCATCACATTCTATTCTAATCGTTTTCTTGTGCTCACAACACCCGGCCTGCTGACGACATGCAGGGGCATCTGGATTTATAACACAAATTTCTAGTGTCGCCACTGAAAAGACTAGAAATGGGGGTAATACATTAGATGTTGGCTAGTCTACAGTGGGATTCAGCACTCCTATTGGACCAGAGCGTAGAGTGTCTACGTTCACCGTAGACTCCGGGCCAATGAAAAGACGTAACCGTCTACAGTGACCGCAGACTTTGCTACCGTAGACTCGACACATTTTGAACAGGATCTTTTTAAATGGACAGAGTAGTAGAACTTTCTTACAGACGTAAACAGTTTAGCAGTGGTTTGTAAAGAAAGACTGTATCTGTGACAACGTGAGCCCTCTGGCTTTACCTGTCTTTCATTCAAATGGCCAGATTTGTCATTCCAATAACTACTGTACGTGCTTTTGTCTTCTGTTGTGTAGGTTGGGCTCAAAGGCAAAGAACATGAGAGGAATTTTGGCTGAATTCTCAAATTAAGCCCGTATGAGGTGGTGCTCCACCATGGATGAGTGAATTCAAAATCAGTCCTGAACAAATATTTAAAACTAAACAGCTGCAACACAATTACAGTTGCAAAGAAAACAAACTTCCTCTGCAGCATCACCAAGAGACAGCTATCCAGTGAGTTGCATAATTTAAAAAAAAAAGAAGAAAAAAAAAGGGAAGAATGTATTTATTCAGTTAGTGCAAACAGCTCATTGCTGAGGAGAAGTCCATACTGCTGAGTCATGCAAGCAGTCAGCATAGACTGGAGCTTGTAAAAAAGACACAGCGTGCAAAATGATAACTGAACTAACAGGCAGATTCTGGACGCTTTGATATCCCCTGAAAGAAAATATGACATTGTTCTTTGATAGAAATGTCACAGGCTGTCACTGAGTAGTTTACTGACGGCTTTTCTGGTCTTCTCACCACGTGCATGCTCATCTTAAATATTATTTATTTAAGCATGGTCATTTAAGTTAATTTCTTTGAAAAATATATCCAGAAAGCAATCAAGGAAATAAAACTTTTACCTGCTACAATTGGGACTGATTCTGTACTGTTTACATCTCAGAGTGATTCCAGTGAGAAAACTGAGAGCAAAATAATCGATGAAAATAAAATAGAAGAATATAATAGCCATAATAAAATTCCAAAGGGCTCTTTCCACAACCAAAAGGAGGCAAGTAACAGTCGGAAGTGATCGTTTCTCCTTTCTAACTTTTTAACCCCAACCATCAATTTCCTTGTTTAAGTTCCTTCTAATACAGGGGTGGGGAATCCAGACCTCAGGAGACGATGTCCTGCAGCGTTTAGATCTCACCCTGGGTCAACATACCTGAATCAAATTATTAGTTCCTTATCAGGCCTCTGGAGTACTTCAAGACATGTTGAAGAGGTAATTTAGCCATTTGAGTCAGCTGTGTTGGATCAAGGACACATCTGAAACCTGCAGGACACCGGCCCTTGAGGTCTGGAGTTCCCCACCCCTGTTCTAAAGCAACTGCAAGCACAACCTCTCTCCCGATTAGCTAATAAGTTGATATTCAACTGGGAACCACCCTGAATATACAAGGACAAATAACCCAATTCTGGTGGGCAAATGAGTGTCTCATATGATCCAGATTCAACCTTAAGTGGCCTTTGAAGCAGCTGCACCATAAGGCACTTCTGCTTTGGCACTCAGCTATGGTGGCCGTCGCTTGGTATGCCGAAAGCTTTGTTCATCACTTTCATCATCTTGATCCCTCCTACTCTTCCTCCCGTCTTGGCTGCGTGAAGTGATAAAGAAAGTTGGGTTCATCCTTGAAGCTGTGCTGACCTGTCAACACTCCTCCCCGCTGAAGACGGGCACCATACAGCTGTGCCTCGGCTCGTCCAGCGCTGAGGCCTCGTTCCACCAGCCAATCTACTAAGTCACTGCCTCGGAACACATTTTCAAGATGGGACTGGGGATACTGATGAAACTGGGGAGGGCTTGAAGCATTACCATGCTGAGAATTGGTGGGTTCGTGGTCAAGGGAGGTTCCTGGTGCATCAGGATTGGAAATATGCGCTTGCAATTCATTCTCGGGCTCTAGGTGGGGTTGACTCGGAAGCAAACACTGGCTGCTGGATTTATCTGGATTGTGGTTTCGGTTAAGAATCTGTGAGTGATCGTTTAGCTGACCCTGATCACTAGAATGTGTGTTTAGGTAAAGGGGTTGATGGGCTGAGGAATGTCTCAGAACTTCATTTTCATCCTCCAGTCCTCCCCCAAACCTGTTAGTATCAGAGGAAGGATTCACCTGTCGAAGTGTTCACACTCTCCCCTGAGCCACTATGATGATGATGGTGATGGTGAAGAAAAGAAGAGGGAATGGGCAGGCAAAAGAAAGGAAGGGTACATGAAAGGAATAAAAGAGAAAGCAAAGGAAGGATTATAAGGCATAGAGAAGGTATAGAGATAATATAAATTATTTTGTGTTAGAACGATAGCACCCAGGACTTGTAAAAAAAAAAGTTTTAGTTTTGTAGTAGAGTGTCTAAATTTGATCTTCAGTATTTTAAAACAGGCACGGCAGAGTATAAAATTAAAATGGTTAGACTTGATTTTAAGAAAAATAACAGTCTGATGTAGAGGGAAACCCAGAAACTGATGCAACATGCAAAGAGGATTCAGAGAAAAACTGGAAAATCAGAAGTAATTATTTGGACATGCTCAGAATTGAACAAGAACATAATAAAAATAAAAAATAAAAAAAAAAAAAGAGAGAGAATTCAAACTCAAAAACGGAGATCTCTAATAATTTGTTTTCCGTGTTTACTTCAAAAATATTTTGCTTAGAGGGAATAAATTCTATAAGCAGATGATGTGAGGGGTGATTTAAAAACAAATCATATACACAAACTGTACTATGTAACACACACAAATGTCCTTAAAGAAAACCCCACACAAATACATGTAAACAAGTACTCATACCTGCGTGTGTGTACTATGTCTTGTACACACTGGTCTTTGTGGTAGCGGACAAACTGAGTACAGGTGAGCCTGACCTCCTCTGGTACACCCGAGGGACTCAAATCATCAATGTCCCTGCCCTGCCACAGGCTAAGCAATCTAAAGAAAATGCAGACAAAAAAAACTTGTTCTAGTATTGTTTTATTTATTTGATCACAAATTAATTTAGAAACCCCAATGAAGTCTCAGATCACCTCTTCTTAAAAGGCAAGATGATTAGGTGTCTGTCCAGACCAAAAATCCCAAAGGACAAAAAGCCCTGGGGGAAAAAAGAAAACAAAATGTAGTAGATACAACTGAAAATAGTATTTTTTTTACTCGCAACACTTCATATATACAATAAGCTGATGTATGAGATACCTGTCCATAGTTAGCCACAGCACAGAAGAACTGTAGTTCAAGGTAGAGCCTTCCTGGATCTTTGTTGAACAACCACCACAGACAGCTGGACAGGTTCTTCATTTAGGCAGAAACATTCACCAATCAGGCACCAGGACATTGTTATGGCATGCATTACAACTTTCCATTTTTACAAACAGGTAATCCAACGTAGCATAAGGTTACTAATTATTAACAGCTTTTATATTAATCCAGATGTTTATATCATAAACAAGATAGATAAGTAGATAAAGACAACACTACAAAGGATTTATTATATTTAAAGGTCTCATTCATCTAACTGATAACACTGTTTGAAGGCAATTTTCATACACTTGTAATGTCCATATAAATGGTGATTTAAATGTGGATGACAACAGCATCAGTCCATTCACACATTTTCTCACACATAATCATAAAGAGTGTTTCATCCTTACTGCTAGCAGGCTGACAATGAGCAGCAGACAGAGCAGAACATGTCTCACAGTCTGTTTATCGTCTGTGGTTTGAAGCCCGGGTGGTGGAAGATTCAGCGGCTGCTCAGAGGAGGAAGTACTTTGCTGATGCCCATCACACAGCGCCCCAATGTGGCCTAGAGAGGAAGAGAATTCCAAGTAAAGATGACAAAGCCAACTTTATGGTTGTAAACCATCTTTATTGGATTATACAGACTACTGTTGGCTATACACTTGGTTTAGTTATAAAAATGCATAATAATCAACCACAGAAGACAAACATTTAAATTTGTGTCATTTACTTATTGTTAGAATTAAAATAACAGAATTCATAATAAAACTAATGAAACGTCACAATTTACTCTGAACGGTGAATGGTGAGGTGAAATGTATGTTTATTACCTGTGCTGTTCGTGTGGTCCCTCTGTGTACTGGCTATCATATCAGGTATGGGCTGGAGAGGAGAGAAACCGTGGAGGTCTGCACAGCAACAGAACAGAATGAATGAACATATTTACTGCACATCATCTGGTTACAAACTCAATGACAACAGATAACAGAGATTCAGACTCAGATTATGTTTAAGTTAGAATAAACTAAAGACAAAGTGAAAGAATGGAGTTACCCGAGTTGATACCACAGGCAGGTGAATTTGACATCTGTGTCTGCTCTTGCTGTTGGTGTGAATCCTCCAGGCCACCAGGGACCCTCACCTCATCATTGATACCCGTTACAGTAGCTCTGCTCAGGGCTTGGTAGCCGCTCTGCTCCCAGTCTCCCTGGCTGAGACCCATCAAAGATATTGCACCGAGAACCAGGCTGACCGCAAGAATTACTGCAGTGCTGATTATCTGGAGGAGAATTGATGAGATTATGAATTAAACTTCCCAAACAAACCTTGTTCTAGAATTCCTGAAGTGTGCTTTTTATAAATATTACTTTAATTTGGTAAAAGAATTTCAGTGCGTTTTCTCCACATACAGCATTAAACCTGAACTTAAAATAAAAAGTCTTGAGCTGAAAAAAAAAGGAAAAAGACTGGACAAAAATAAACAAAGAGTTCAGAACGACTCTTTAGAAAGTGTAATGTAGAGTTACAGCAGGTATTGTTCCAACCTGGGCTCTGCCATAGAAGAAGGCAGAGTCTATCGTATCACTCCTCTCTCCTGATATGAGAAGACCACCAACCATTAGGAAAGGAACCCTGTGCGTGGAGAAAGGTTGAATAATTTTGTTATTACTTAGACTTTAGATCATATTCTCTGATATGATCTTCTTTTCTTGTCTCCACAAAGAAAAAGAAAGTCACATTTCAATCAGTAAAAGTTTTAAAATGTTTCATTCTCTTATTCTATTGTCAATTAAAATATCCTTATTCATTTCTCTGTGGTGGCCTACCCCCAACCCAAAATCATGAAGACTCCTGGTCGGAGTCTCAGCAGATCATCTCTGTTAGTCAGAGCCAGACAGAGAGGGATTAAACCTGAAAAAGAGAACAAAACATTCAAATACAATCACCAACATCTACCAGCTAAACACAAATCATTTGACTTTTGGGGTATTTCATTCATAAAACAGGTGTAACCACTTACAGGTATTCACTTACCTGTCCAAATGTATGTACTGTAAAGAGACCCATAGAGCAAAGTGAAGGTGAGAATTTTGCCGAGCAGGTTGTCCTCTTGTTTCACCAAGAAATTCCACAGGATCATACTGACACACACTAGGAACTATAGAGAAAAGTACAGAGTTTAAGGTACAACATGTACCTACAGTATACAAGGTTCTCAATTAACATTTCATGAATGAATCAATTGAATTAAACACTGAAATCTCATTTTAAAAAATGTTTTCGAAATAAGACTGACCTGGGCCAGGAATAGATTTAGCGCAAATAGGTGAGGGAGTTTGTTAAATTTCCTGCTGAGCAGCATCACCGCTATGGTCCACACCTGAATGAAAATAATCATACTCGATCATTTGATATGTCTATATTTGGAAAATCAATCATGACACCAGCTATCATCCACAACTTCCTGTGCTTAAGCTCTAGGTGTTGTTAAAGCATTTCTGTGCTTCTTCTTTATCATTTTAAAATTCTTCCCTGTCCCACTGATCCAACCAGAGCACTGGGGTGAATTCAAAGGCACTTACCAGAGCTATAAGGCTGACAATGCTGATGTTGAAGCTTACATTTTCAAGCTCTGTAACCAAGGGGGTTGGGTCCATTAAAGGGATTGTTAATAGCCAGGCGGACACATACATGATTGGTGCCGACAAGAATGTACTGATTACCATCCCTGACGTTACCTAAAAAAACCCAAACAAACAGGATTTGGGGGTGAGAGAATGTAAAAACCAAGTTTAAAATACCTGGCTAAGTGTCGACCATGTGGGTTTCCATGCCATCATTACCAGTAGCATGAAAGATGGAACATTTTAGTCACAAGGGAGTCCTCTTCTCTTTGTGTTTCAACAACAACAACAACAAAAAGTAATATTCCTTTCATACAGCTTTTTAAAGTATGATTGTTACATTAAGAGAACATACCACTTCTAACTCCATGTTATAGTGTCCAGCATAGATGGCCACACTGGGGGCTGTTGGGAAAACTCCATATAAGAAAGCAAAGTTGGACAAACTTGTGTGATTGGCACTCGTGCTGTTCACTCCAGTGTCCAGAATATCCACCATGTCTTTACAGACCAGCGGCATTATCAAGCTGAAAGGATGACATTGAGAGAGACAGACAAAAATATACTCATGGAGCTGTGTAATCAACCAAAAACCAAACTGACTATTAAAAACACTTCTGTACTTCATATTTTGTTCATTTTCTTTAAGAGTTCTTGGTGAAGCTTAAAGGCTTGTTGCCATTTTAGAAAGATGCATTTCCGTATTTTTGAAGACAGAGTGTATCTTGCATTACATATTATATACAAAATAATGGCAACTAACAGAAAAATATGTACCATGCAAAATATGGTCAAATACAAAAACCCACTAGCTCAGGCCACCTTAAACCAATTACGCTCACACTATTCCATTCAGGCTTCACTTACAGTTTGGCTGTGATGAGCAATATCAAGGCAACTCCAGTGTCTCTGGTTAATTTTCTAAGCTGACCAACCTGCCAAATAAGACGGCAGCTGATGATATCCTTCATGGTAAGTAAAACAGGTTATCCTTAGGAGAAGAAGAAAAGATAGACAAACACAAGAGTGCAACTCACCATAGTGAGGCCAAGGTAAAACAACGCTGCCCCTCCAAAAGAGTTTGCGAGACCATCTATAAACTCTGACAACACAGCAGGGATCTGCTGGCCCAGCGCAAAGTGAGAGATGATTCCCACTATCACCATGAACACTATTGGGTTCTTCAACACCTAGAGTGAAAAAAATAAAAAAAATTAAAACTCGAAGACCTAAAATTGGTGCAAAAGATCAAAGTGGGAAACAGCTACAAATGTACAAATTGGGTCCTTAAAGTTTGCAAATAAAGTAAACCTTAGGATATACAGGTGTATTAATGCACTTGTCAAAACACCTGCATGCTTAGTACCTGTAAGACAACAACTCCCAGGATGCCAAGACTACTGTGCTGTGGATGGCTGGCCTGTCTCCACCTCTGCACCTCACAAAGAGCAAAGCCGATGGGATTGAGGAGCATGAGGGATACAGGAGCAACCAGGTATATGTACTGGAGGTATTCTGGATATGTACTTCGATACAAAGCATCAACTAGAAAAGTGAAGACAGAGAGGCAATGAAATATATACACACTCTCTATGTCTTAATTAGATAAGATTAAGATAGACTTCATTGCCATTGGCACAAAGCAGTACAGCTGCTGGTGGATTTATCAGTCTTTCTCACAAAATTATCTTCTTAAAGATCAAGATCCATTTTGACAGCTTTTTGGCTTTCCGTATGTTAAGAAGAGGAATTATTCTCCTGTCTATAGCAAGTTATATCGTTTGCCAGTCCCCTGTACCATGACTCTTCTTCTATAATGCAGCTGAGGATGGCTGTGCCATAACCATATCTACATACTTTATGGTGATCTTGTTATTCTGAGTAGAGGCACAGTCAAAGGTTTACAATCATAGGTGCTGAAGTGGCATCCTTGGGAGGCTGCTGTGTTGACTGAAAGCTTGGCAGAGCTGTTTTGTACCGTCACCAACGGTGATCTGTGAGCAAGGAAGTCTAGGATGGAGATGCCCTGAGACCCTATATGTGTGCTACCTGAAGTTTGATATCAACGTTGAAAGGTCATTATGGTTTTCCAGTAGGGTGTTGTCCTGGATCCCTGACCAGTGTGTATTCCGTTGTTTATGGGTAGTTAAAACTTTGATTCCCTGCCACATATCTCAGCAGCAGCACTTAAGTTATTGGGAATATGCTTCCTTGGCAGCCTTGATAGCACTTTGTAGCTCATATCGAACCTGTTTATACTCTGTGTTATTCCCTGACATGAGAGGACTTTCTCCACTGCCAACCCTGAATGAAGAGCAAACAGTAATGTTTTGTTGCACTTACCTATAGGATATCCAAGGGCGAAGTCATTACTCTGAGTAGCAAAGATGGCATACAGACCAGCCTTGCTGTATCTGTTGTCTGGACTGGCCACCATCAGTGTCAGCACACATACCAGCACAAAGACTGTCACCTACACAGGACAGAAGCGTGATGATCAGGTTTTTGTTTTCTATAAATCTTCAGCATAATGCAAACTTACAAGTGGTTAGACACAAACCTTAGCAACCAAGACACTCCACAGAAATGCCCATATGACATTTCTGAAGTCCAACAGCACCATGTTTTTAAAAAGCAGCGCTGGAAGAGCAAACTTGGATACGAAGTTCCCCAAACCTTTAGCCTGGCTCTCTGTGATGATGTCACCCCTGGGTGGGGGGGGGATAAATACACATTTACACTAGGCACTTACTACATTTCCCAGCCAATATTTTGGGAAAACTGGGCAAAAACATGGTCTAATTCTCAATCACCTACCTGCCTGCTATATAGCCACACAGTATGATGCCAAAGCACTCCAGGAGAGCTGGGAAGAGCTTGTCTATGGACATGTGAGGTCCTGCAGCAGGCCCTGTCAGAGTGCTATGGGAGATGTTCTTCCCATGGATTAGCACATAGCTGTTGGTTGTCTCCATTGTGATCTGGGACAGGGTGATCAGAGAGGTCAGGTGAGGAATATCAGCACACTAAGGGAGGACGCCGAGAGGAAACTATCAGAGGTTGGAGAGATTCAAAAACAGGCAACATAGAAATATAACAGCGGGTAAACTAAGACTAAGAGCAAATTGCAACGTCACGTCTATAGAATTTAAAAAGGGCTTTAGACAAATATGTAAATGAAAGGTTAGCGACTGGTTGAGTCTCAGGGTTACCAGCATCTCTATTTACGCATCCGCGTCACTATAAGCGATGTTAGCACGGTGCCTTTTTTTAAATGCAATATCCGGAAATATTTAAAGTCTACCAACGCTGATACAAAATATGCTATTTTCCAAACAAGCACCGTTTCTACTGCCTACCGCAGGTTAGCGCTAGCATAATTAAATGCTAAAAACGAATACGAGGGCGCGGTAACTTTACATCTGACTGAGTGTGCTGTTTAAAATACTTTGTTTCACAGCGACACCTCCTACCTCTCTATTTCAGACGAACATCGTTGTGCAGAAAAGCTCGCTGTGCAATTCCGTGTTATTGTCATTTGGATACAATCTGACAGCTGCTGAGATGTGGCAACGCCCTGAAAAATGACTGACAGATGATTCAGCCAATGAGAGCCGAGGTATGTTAGCACACAACTGTGATTGGGTTTTCAAAAAAGTTTGGCGTGTCGCAGCGTCATGTGCGCTGGATTTAATGAATTTAGGGAAAGTGTGCAAAAATTGCAGGTATTTTTGTCGTTTATCAGCTATAAATGTTTGTTGCACGTTTTCTGTGGAAAAAAAGAAATAGTGCCTCAGATAATGATTGTAAGTTCCAGAGGTGATGATTTTATAAACATACCTTTACGGTTTAAGCAATTACTGAATAAATCCTTCACTTGATGATACTGAGCAAATGTGAGGAGGTATGACTGAGCCTGCGCAAGGAAAACTGTTGGATTTCAAGTCCATCAATAAGACTTGAACTGGTATGTAGTCACAGAAGTGATATACTTATTAAAGTAACGTGAAGAAGACTGTATGTAACTGAAATGATGGGAAACCATAAATCAGTTCAGAGGAAGGAGGGGTAAAAATAAGGGGAAGACGATGGGGAGATGAAAATCCATCCAGTTTACATCAGGGGTGTGGATTCAATATCACTAAGGGAAGTGACAGTCATGTTAAGGGGCAGACACAGTCTACTGACATAATTTCATCTAACTAAAAATGATTACATAATGACATTTGAAAACTGAAAGAAAAAAATGGATGATCTTATACTTGCAAAACAGTTCTTATATTTTAGTTTTGTAATGTGGGCTTTTTAAACTCTAATTCAGCAGGGTGGGTTTCTTAACATTACATTGTGATTTGAGTGATACACCACATCAAGCAGGGATAAATTATGCCAAAGGAGCAAAATGTCTGAGACGACTCCCAAGTTCTGCAGCTCAAGAAAAGATTGAGATCGAGCCTGCACTTGCAGTAACACAATGTGAAATAATAATCAGTCATACTGCTGGATAATGAAAGTTGCACATACTATAATTCTGCCTAATTATGTTACAGAAGACACAAACAAAACAAAACAACAATAAAACAGACAATGCCTTCTTTGATCTCACTCAGAAGAATGTATTTGCTGATTTTATTGCACAGATATGTAAAAGATGCATATTTTTATTTGGCAATACAAAAGAAAAGTCACTTCATCTGGATCCTGCCACTACAATGCATCGTTCCCATTTTATCACATGATCATTGTACAGTCATATCAAATTACTTACAATGCATAACAGAATAAAAGCGCTCCATTTTCACCCCCAAGCAAAGAACATAAAGCATTGTTTTAAAGTAAATAAGTTTGTGTATGATTGTCTTTAAGAGTTCCTTTTTGACATGTAGGTTTCAAAATCCATACATGTATCATATATATGGATCATACACGATCCATACATGTACTGTATATGTACGATCCATCATGTATACATGATCCCTACATGATGGATCATGTATACCGGACAGTTTTAAAGCAATGCTTTGTGAAGCAAACACATAATACTGCACAGTTCTTAAACATAACTTAAAATAATACCATCATTCAATATTGGTTGTTGAAATCATACTGATACAAACACATGACCTTCATATTAAGTCAAGGGAGCTTTGACAAAAAAAACAAAAAAAAAAACAAAAAAAAAATGCAAAACAAAAATCAGTTCAATTATGTTGCCATATTCCCATACAAAATTTATTTTAACACCTCAATCATAAACATTAGAAGCAAGCTCATGTTACACATAACTGTAAAAGACAAACAAACAAAAAAAAAGTACCATTCAGTGGCTCCAACAGAAACACACAGATGCACATTGTTAAGGCACATGTGGTTTTGGCAAATTAGACATTCATGTTCCCCCTGATGTGTTTTCTGCAGTGGAGCCTGGAAGTTAAGGCCTTTTACACTTTGGTTCCATGTCTAGGTCTATGTAAGTATGACACGCTGATATAGTACTGATGTTCTAACTGTTTTATTGATAATGTGGGAATGATGCTTTTTGTAGTTGCGCCAATGGTCCCTGTATGTACGTATGCAATTTTCAGTCATACCACATTCTTTAAAGAAAATTATTTTGTGGACCTTTAAGTTGTGGACTCCCTAAGGTTCCTGAACCCCACTTTGAAAACCTCTGTTCTAAATGATCTGGTAGTCAATGCTTCTGTTTCAACACTGACATCACCAGAGTTGTTCCAACTTAACAAATAGATGAGGCATAAGCATCATAAGGCACAAAAGGCATCCCTAGCTAATTCCTTTAAGTAACCTTAAGTATAATCATGAATAGAAAAGGCACTAGGGAAACACTGGTTCATAAAATAACAGCTTGCAGCTTTTCAACACTTGTATAAGATGACTGATTGCATAAGAAGCCTTGCACTACACAACAATCCTGGAACTAAAATATAGTCATAAGATTTTTAATCCGTTTTAATCCATAAATAGTCCCAGAAAGTCACATGTGCTACATGCCACATTTGTCAAGTATGCTTTTCTATTCCTTTTCAAAAGTGTAACTGGTTGGTCGATAAGAATGGAATAACTAGCAAGCAGTTTATGCAATCCAAACATTGGAAGCAAAGACTAAATAAGTTATTGGAATAAAGTCGATGTGCATAAAGGGTCATGAAACCACTGTTGCTCATGAGGCAGCTATGACTCAGGACACCCAAATAAAACAGCATGGTTGTAAACCTAGACAAAATGTACCAAAATATAAACATGCTTTGGTCATTTAATGTGTCATTCTGCTGTTACAGAGGCACATGATGTAAACTCCACATTGTGAGTTTGTCCTTTTTTTGGACAACTGTATTTCAGGTCCATCTTACATGTTGCAGTTCTTACTTGAACTACATGCTGCAGGTCAAAGCACAATGAGCGCAACAAAAAAGACAAATAGGGCAGGTAGACAAAGGGGGTAGTTCCAAGTGTTGCGATAGCTTCCATCTTATCTTCACCTGGGTATAGGAGGAAGAGGAGGTGCTCCTCTTTCCTTTTTACCAGAACCTGCAAAGAATCAAAGACACAGAAAGTTAGTGCTTTCTTTAGTAACAGAGCATGTTTTCCTCCACCAGATGGCAGTGTCTGACAAGCCAGATCAACAGTTTTCCCACTTGTTTGGAAGTTTGGACTAATATAATGTAAATATCAACCAAAATCTTTAGTGAGTTCAATATTTTTAATTTAATGGTGCACAAATGCTTAAAGATTGTAGGGTAGTCTGATTATAGCCAGAAAGACTTAACAGAACTAAACTGAATGTTGTGACATTTTACAGTTGGGACATTGATTGATTGTTGAAAAGAAGATTACAAAAGCAAAGTAATGAACTGGGAGGGACAGCAAACTTTGATGTTGGGAGTCAAATGGGAGTTATTGTCAAACGTCGGAAAAGTACTGCAGACGATTATAAGAGAGATAAATTAATGTTGAGGCTAGTAGTAATAGGCCACAGACAACACAATTAGGACTGATACCAGAACGTGGCCTGGGCTGAAATGAGGAGCTACAATGTCAGATGTCAGTTCATCAGAAGTAATTTACAAACCAAAAAGGAATGCTGATAAACTACTTTGCTTTGATTATAATCTCACATTGAATATATTAAATCAATAATATATCGTTAATTTGTAATGTTATAATCAGCATCACTTTTTCCTGTTTTGTATTCTTTCCCTATGACAGCTGGGATAGGCTCCAGCGCCCCCCGCGACCCTGAAAAGGATAAGCGGTAGCGAATGGATGGATGGATGGATGGATGGATGTATTCTTTCCTTTTTTCTGATGTTTTTTGTGCTGTAAAGGACTGTGGATCAAGTGGCTCATGTCCAAAGTAATGTTAAAATATGTAATGTTATGCACTGGTCTGTCAGTGTCTTTAACAGGTTACTAAGCAAACTGAAAACTGCATGAAGATCATCTAACGATGCTGAGTGCAGATAACATGCAGAACTCACCTTTGCTTTCATTTTTGCCAAGCTTACTGGGGTAGGTCTTCTGGGAGTGCACATAGGGCTCAGGTGGAGGAAGGTCTGACACTGGGTGAAAATTGAACCGACCCTCCCACTCATCTATTAATGGAAAGAATGAAGGTGTCAGTGTTAATTTCTCCAGGAGAATGACTTAGCTTTATGACAGTATATGTATAAAGGATATTGTATTTGTTTAGAATTGGATGAAACATGACTAAAAATGTAATTTTAAAAAATGGATCCCTGTAAACTCGTTTTACAATCTTACTACTTTGGTTAAAGGAGTAAAAACAACTCCAGCGGAGGTGAGTGAGTTCTTTTGCCATAACTGAACATAACAGACTTTACGTCTTAAAAACAGTGCTGAAGGATATCGTCTGAAAAAGTCCTTTAGAAGTCAGAGTTAGCCTCTTCTGTTTGGAAAGTAACCACTGGTACACATGGGCTTACGTGCTGGTTTTAGGATTTTATTGTTGTTCCTTAAACAGACTCGACATACTTCAGTGCTATTTTCCTCTTTATTTTTGCATCTTCTTGCCATAAAGTAGCAAAATTATTTTATAGACTACTCAAATAAACCTTAATGACATATTAAAGGTTTTTCTCACCTTGTATTTGGTTGTGGTTTTGGAAACCATTCCCCATGGGTGGTGGTGGAGGAAACCCACCTCCTGTTCCCGGCCTGTCAGGAGGAAGGGGAGGCCTGCCTCCGGGTCCACCACGAGGGGGCTCTGGGCCTGGCCGTCCCATAGGTCGACCTGCAGGAGGTGGAGGAGGTAGAGGGCCTTTGGAGCGGGAGAAAAAAACAATAGGATGTTAAATGATCCAAAGTGGCATAAAATCCAGTAACTTTTGATGTTAATGGGCATGCTATATCATAAATATGTCTAATATAAAATTAGAATGCTGCAGTAATTCATAGTTCAATTAACAGGTGAGCTCTTTTTTACCCGAGCGTACTGATGACTGGTTCCTTCCAAGAGCTGGTGGTCTCTCATTTGGAGGAGGAGGGAGAGGTCCTGACCGGGTAGGTGGTGGTGCTGGACTATGGCTGGCGAAGATAAATTTAATATTAATCTATGTTAATCCTTTTTAAAGTATCCCTATTTTTTAAGCACACATCCCTTAGGAAATATAAATCATTGTGCACACTCATTTAAAACCTTGAGGATTAAACTGCATATCTGAAATACGACATACAGATTTAACTTCATAGAGCATCAAGCACTAATCGCTCTTCTTTCAGATTTGCACCCCAGTCACTTTTGCCATTTTAGTTAAACAAACTTGGATGTTGCTGTGTGCACCTCTCCTTCTGTTCTCCACAGTTAGCAATGTTTGAATGCCATCTGTTAAATCAGCCAATGTTGTAAGCAGACACCAGGTGGAGTTTAGCTAAGAGATGAAACCTGGCACAATCTGATATTGTCGTGTTGGTGTTGTTCCCAGATCAACATAGTAAATGTTGTTCCAGGATCAACATTGCAAGTGACCAATCAGAATGTTGTGACATCATACTTTTACCTAACCCTAACCCTTTAATAAACACTAAGCAGAATTGATATTGTCCTTGCAACATTGGAATTTCATAAATGCACGAATGGCTTGGCGCGCAAAAGAATAACGTCACAACAATGTGATTGGTCACTTGCAATGTTGATCCTGGAGCAACATTTGCTATGTTGTTCCAGCAAAAACACCAACACGACGATATCAGATCATCCTGAAAGCTGAGGGGTAGGGTAGACTTAACTTTTTTTATAGATACACACATTTTGTGTTTTTTGGTGTGGACAGGTAGTTTAGCTTTATTTTTATTTTTCCTTGCAATTTGCAAGTTTGCTGTTTTATTGTGTACTTAATTTTGCTTTATCTGTTTGTCATTTATTTTGTGGTTTGGGACGATTACCTACTGCTTAATAGCAAAGCAAACACCTAATTTAACAGTAGGTTTCCCACCTCAGTAGCAACAGGAACCTTCCAAAGCTAGAGTAAGTGCTTAGTGGTATGTATGTTTTAGACTGTGACTAGACTAGGAAACCTCTTAGTTTAAAGCCAAATTAAATTCGAGAAAAAAAAAGATTTTATCAACATTCAACTTAAGTTTTCAAACTGCGAGTGGCCTTTTTAAGGAAGCTACTGGTTCCTTTGCATGAAGTGTGAACTGCAGCATCATAGAACAGCTATTAGATTTGAATCTATGCAAACTCTGATATGTCGACCAAAGTAGATACCATGCTCACATTGTCTGATAAGAAATGCACCGCTGCATTTCTTATTTCTTGCAGTCATCCATTAAGATTTAACAGATTTCAGGTGGCATATCAGATAAAACTTTGTCAGTACCTGTTGAGCGAGCTGTTTCTTTGGGGTAGACGAGGTGAGGGGTCATCACCTCCTCCTGGGGTGGGAGGTAAGGAAGGAGGCCCTGGACGTCCTGGTGGAAGAGGAGGTGCACCCCCACCGGGTGTGGGACGCGAAGGTGAGGAAGAAGCAACAGATGGAGAAGGTTTGGAGTTGACTGAAGGAGGAGGAGGTGGCGGCATGTCACGTGGTATGGATGGCCGGTGTCCTCCAGGGGCAGGTGGTGGTGGCGGTCGATCATCAGGAAGTGGGGGCCTCCCTCCTGGAGCAGGTGGTAAGGGAGGTCTGCTGCTATTTGAAGGTGGAGGAGGCGAGGAGAAGCTTGTTCGAGGGCCTGGTGTGGAACCTCCTGGTGGCGGAGGAAGAGGGCCGTGCCTCCCTGATGGAATGCTTGGTGGTCCAGATGGAGATCCATGGCCCGGCCTTGGTCCTGTGGGGAGTGATGGTGGAGGTGGGCCCCCACGAGATGGGAAGGACTGAGCAGGTCGAGGTGTGTTGGGTACGGGAGGAGGAGCACCTCCTGGAGAGTCTTGCCTGGATGGAAAACCTGGGCGGCCCTTGGGAAGATCAGGGGCACTGCTACGGCCACCAGCAGGGGTTCCTGGAAGTCTAGGTGGTCCGCCGCTAGGGCTTCCACCACCACCAAAAGGGCTTGGGCCACCACCACCAAAAGGGCTTGGGCCACCACCACCAAAAGGGCTTGGGCCACCGGATCGGCCTCCAGGTGGGAGAATGGGTCCTCGGCTGGGTCCCGAGTCTGACAGAGAACAAAACGGAAAAATAAACTACGAGATTGCACAAAATTTTCTTTGTTGTTTGTCATTGTTTTGTATCATTTTTTTTTTTTTTTTACCATTGGAGTCTCTGTTCGCTGCAGATCTCAGTTTTGGCATCCCACCCGCAAACAGGCCTCCTAAGCCAGCAGGAGCCCCACCACCACCACCTCCTCCTCCCCCGCCTCCTCCTCCTCCCCCACCTCCTCCTCCTCCTTTGGGTTCTGATAGAAAAAAACAAACAAATATTGAGTTAATCATTCTTGCGACATTTGGAGGACATTCATTACTGAATCATATTATTTCCTCATTACTTGTGACTTAGTTAATATGACTAACTCCCATTATTTCTCCTTTGCAATCATAACTGAAATAGTCACTGAAATGACATCAACTTACTGTCAAATACGGGTGCACTGCGGTCATTTGTAACAGTTTTCTTTAGTCTGGCTCCTTTACCAATATCAGACAAAAGAGCACTCCTTCCATGCTGCTCTGAACGGCTTAGATTTGGTTTTTCTGTGTTGGCCTGAAAAAGACACACAAACACTGTCAGCCTTGGGAAGCCACTAGCAAATTGAGAAATACATGTAATTGTAATTAGTTATGCTTAATTGGAAAAAGATGTCATTAAATTAACATTAAAGCAAAATGTTAGTGGTTAAAATCAAGGTTACAAGTTATTTTAATTTTTGATTAAGGGATTTACAATACATCTAACATTAATATTGTTGTTTTGAACATGCCTGCACTTCTTTTTCAGATATTACTGGACAATGCAACTCAGCAAAGGATGATACTGTTCATTATTACCCAGTGTTCAATACATATTTAAGCTTTCTTTTCCCTTCAAATTCTTGGCAGAAATTACACTGCCCATTTTCTGCTGGTCGCATCACTGCTGATTGCTATCTGCCATGCCTTCAACCAGTCAAATGCCTCAAAGTGGGTGGTCTTTTCGTCTGTCACAAAAGACTAATTTCTGGAAATTAAATAGCATTTTCCTTTTGAAATAATAAAAAAAAAGCTCCAACACATATTCTTCAGTGTGAAACGGTGAAGATGCTGTTGCTTCTAAATGCTCAAAGAGGTAAGGTCAATCTATTACATTGAGGATGTGATTAAAATGTTGACATTTCTTTCATTTTTGGCAGGGTACCTAGTCAATTGTAAGCTTTTAGATTTCTAGAGCAAGCTTTTCAACACTACATTAGTTTATAGCATTTTATAAAGAGATGGATAAACAGTCAGTGAAAGAAAGAGAAAACTGTCATTTCTTAAATTACTTCAACTTTAAAGTGACAGGCCATGTAGATGAAACTATGAATGAAAAATAACAAAAAAAAAAAAAAGATTTGTTATGACATTATATGGCCACAAGATGTCTCTAGCTCAGTAGAACAGAGCAACAGATCTGGCTTGATTTAGATAAATGAAAACAAAAACTCACATGAGCAAAAGTCGGAGGAGGGGGAGCTGCTGGAGGTGGCGGTGGTGGAGGTGGTCCTGGCATCTTCTGCTTTCCTCTGTTTTACTCTATCTGCACTGGATGCCGCACCCTGGAATACAGATCACAGACATTCTTGAAAAACAGGGAAAACAAGCTGATGTTGAATTATGTTTGGACCTCTTAAGCAGAAGACTGCATTCTTAAAGCATCCCAGTGTCCCATTAGGGATGAGGCAGGATGCTTGCACTGCAGTACATTTGTGTTTCCTCTTACAATTTGTTTATCAATTAAAGGCTTTTCTGATGACTATATTATTCATGACTCCACCACAGGATGGTAGAGACAGTAAAAAAATGGCAGACGGCAAACAAAACTGAATCACAAAAATAGTGACAAAAATGCTGTATGCTGCTGACATCACAATGCAGTGATTGCCATTGCTTTTTGCCTTTTTAGGGACATTTTTTTCCTCCTTCAGTTACACGGTTTTTGTGATACACTTACTCGCCAGTTTGTTAGGTACACGTGTTCAACTGCCCATTAACATAAAAATCTAATCAGCCAATCACATGGCAGCAACTCGAAGCATTAAGGCATGTAGACATGAAACAGATGACCAGCTGGAGTTCAAATGAAGCATCTGATTGAGTGATAAAGGTGATTTAAGTGACTTTGAATTTGGCATGGCAGCTGGTCCCAGACCGGTTGGTCTGAGTATTTCACAAACCTATGAACTACTATGACTTTCCCATACAAGAGTTTATCTCTAGAGTTTATAGAGAATGGTCCTAAAGAGAAAGTTTCCAGTGAGCAGCAGTCCTCTGGGAGAAAATGCCTTCTTGATGCCAGGGCCAGACTGCTTTGAGCTGATGCAAGGGCAACAGTAACTCAAATAAGAACTCTTTACAAACCAAGTTAAGCAGAAGAGGATCTTTAAATTAACAGCAAGCCTTGAAGCACATGGGCTAGAAGGCCACGCCTGTTGCCACTCAGGTCAGCTAAAAAAAGGAAACTGAGGATTCATACGAATTCATCGAAATTGCATGAATGAATATCGGAAACAAGTTACCTAGTCTGATGAGTCTTAATTTCTGCCATGACATTCAAATGGTAGAGTCAGAATTTCACCAACATGAAAGCATGGATCCAATCTGGCCAGTGGTTCAGGTTGGTGGTACACATTTAGAGCCTTAGTACCAACTGAGCATTGTTTAAACTTCACAGCCAACCTGCTATTGTCCATCCAGCCACTGATGGCTGCGTCCAGCAGGATGACACATTTCAAATCATCTCAGACTGGCTGCTTGAATATGGCAGTGAGTTCACTGTATTCAAATGTATTTCACAGTCATCAGATTTCAATCCAACAGTGCACCTTTGGGATGTTGTGGAACAGAAGATTTGCATCTTGGATGTGCATCTGACAAATTTGCCACAACTATATAATACGTAGCGAGGTGTACCTAATAGTGTGGCTTATGTGTGTAGATTACAGATAACTGTTTCGTGTTTCAAATATCACAGGAACGCAACATTATAAATAGCTTTGATGTGATAGCATTGTGTTGTGAGTTACTCTCTGACTTCCTCAACTAGTTTCTACAAACCAAAAGGTTTAACTACAAAATGTTGGTGTGGAAGTAACAGTTCTCATTATGTTCGTGCCAGACAGCAAAAGCACACTCTGATGATCATTTCTCTAGCACAGACTAGCAGGGATTGATAGAACTACATATGGATGCTAATAACTGTTTATCGGAAGAGAAAAATACCACAAGGAAATCCTTTTTAAAGTATTTTAAGCTGTAGTTTATCTAATGACAAGTACAGTAGATACTATGAGTTGACTGCACTGAAGTGCATGCGTCTATATATTTTGCACACAAAAAACAGTGGCTAAAGAAAGTTACTTTCATTTCCTTAAATTTGGTGAGAAGTCTGAAAATATGCAGAATACAAAAAAAACAAAAACTGTAGGTTACTTTGTTTGACTGGCAGGGATCGCACAACATCACAATCATTTATCGTGGTGGTGCTCGTTCACTACATCTGAGCTCCACTTGGGTTTTAGCCTGCTGTACAAATCAGTGGGGGAGTCCAGCAACTGCAAAGACAGCAGCAAAGGCTCTCTATGATATGACTTCCTCTTTAGTCGAGTCTTTTTTTAACTAAACATTACTAATAAAAGTGGTTCTGACTGGAAAATGTATCACCCTTTGCACTATAATGTCATCTATTTATGCTATGTTGAATTCTTGGAGGAACTGAAAGTAAACGACGGAGACAAGATCGCTCGAGAAGGAAATATTTTTTTCCAGAAATATGAGGAGTAGCAGGTCATAACAACAAATCAGTTGATATCGATCTCACATACAACGGCAAACTGACAGTAAAAGTTTCATCACTAAGGAACTTGAGTGTTCAGTTCCTGTAACCACAGCTTCAAAAAGTGTTGTAAATCTATATAAAGAGTTTATTTTTACAAAGCCAGAAGACAATGTTACAAGGGCTCATTCTGTGTAAATGCCAATGGGAAGTCCAAGAGTTTATAATGCTTATAATAAAATACTGATGATTAACACACCATCCTGTGACTGTGATAATGTATTAGCTGCTATTATTCTCATTACCATTGCTCTTTTCCACTGAGAAGAAAATAGGGGAAAGAAAAACAGTACGTGAATAGTGAATGCATGCAGCTTAAGGACAAACTGAACATGGCTGATGTAGAAACAGCTGCAGACCACTGATTCTCATGTCCATGAAGCTGTGCAGCAGCAGCTTTCTGTTCTAACATCAGGCAGAACTATGAACTTGCTAAACTCATTTGCTTCAAGCATCCACTATGCGTTGTTTTTCACGAGGGAGAGATTCAGTTTTTCTTAACCTATCACAAGATACCAATGTATCTAACTGAATCTAAGATTATTTTATGTGACCGCTGACGTGTAGTTATGCAAGTATACTGGTTTACCTGCATTTCAAGAGTTAAGTCAGATAGAAATGTTCAGTACAGTTGTCTGTTTGTATAACAGTAACTGTGTCATAAGGATGGCAAAGAAAAACAAAAATAATGAGCTGGATCTCCATCATTATGTGCTTAAGTTTAAAAGTTCTTTTCAATTGGATCTCTTGAATGTAAACTCTCATCGATGAGGCAAATAAATGCAATCCCTGTCTGTAATGCAATGTATCCAGAACACTACACCAATGCAAGTGGCCATGTCACCAGTCACATTTCACCCTATGAGAAAAGGACTAAGATTCCAGTAAAGAGTAAGACTTGTTTACTACCAGAGAAAATGATGTCAGGAAGGTGTCAGAAACCCAGTGCGTCACTCACATTTGACACTTCCCCAAATAAACTGAAAATGAACAAGACTTCTGAGTCGATATCTGAGTGGATAGTTTAAATTACCCGTTTGATAAAAAAGGTTGATGTAAAAAAAAGCCATGAAGCAATCAAGGCAGGGTTGTGATTACTGATTTACTCCAAAGATGAATATATAAATAATATAATATTTATTTTCTAAGCCTAATCCATTGCTATCATAATGGCAAACTAGTCTGAATGCAAATAACAAACAAACTCATTGGTTTGTCTGTTTACCAGTGTCAACATAACTACTCTAATCACAGAGGTTAGGCGAGGCCACGTACAGTAGGCAAAAGGCATTTAACCTTATTGACTAACTTTCACTTGTATTTATCCATATCAACAGTTTCATCTCACAAAAATACACACCTGACGTTCTCACTTCATTTTTATTTGCACGCATAAAAAAAGACCATCCTCAAGGGGCCTCTTACTTCCTGTATGCTGCTGACAAACAGGAAGTCACGATGCGCCTCGAGAACCGCAGCCATCCGGTTGCCATCCGATGCCTCTACATCGCAGCCACGCATCATTTTGATATTCTCCTACCTCATTTTCTTTCTCTCAACTGTGAATCGCCAAACCACACCCCAACTCCACACACACACCCTGCATGTGTGTATAACCCCCGTGTTCCTCCTTTTTTGTGCCTTCGTGTTCACCCTTGCATGAACTATCAGCCTTCTTTTCTCAGTCTCGGACAGTTTCACTCAATGCTCTTTCCCTATCGCCCAGTCTCACTGGTCCCTGCGTCCTTTGTTGCTCTCAGTGTCTCAAAACAGCGAAAAGCGAAGTTTAGATTTTGTCTGCTTCCTAAAGCTAGCAACACAAATCTTATTTTAAGGCATACATGGGTCTTCAAAAATGATCCCCATCTCGTACTGGGGTTGTTATAGGGATACAGCAAATGTCATACAAATTTACTTCCATTATAACAACTGTATATCTGTTACAGGGACAAAAGAACATGTTTATAGCAAAAAAACAATAACAATAATATTCAACATGATTATTAGTAAGAAGTTGAAACATTAGGCAGTTATTTCTCAATGTAGAGCAAGAAAAAGCCTGTAAATGCTGCAGAAACAAACGATAAAACACTGAGTGAGAACAGAGTCTAAAGAGGACAGCATGTACCGTAAACATGCATCAGTGTCAGGGCTTGTATATCACACCACCTCAAGTAATTAAGTCACTCAGAAATTGGAAACTTCTCATTTGCAATTCCTTTCATACATTCGTTAGTCATATTTAGCAGTAATAAGAATACAGATTCGGTGAAGAGTAAAGAGAGGATTTAGAAGAAAATTGTGTGTTGGTGCACAAAGATGTTCACCAATTCCTAAATATTTCTGTTTTAAAAACTACAGAGTTGAAAAATTCAGTGTATAACATTTATTTGGAAATATAATGTATCAGTTCGTGTGGGGTGTTTTTGAAGATTGTGAAAGACCTCTTGCCTACTGTGCCCGAGCTTACCTAACCTCTGTGATCACAGAGTAGCTCTGTCAACACTGATACACAGGAAAAACTAACGTGTTAGTAATGACATATATATTTGTTTTAAACGAGTTTTCCTCTTACAGTAGCAATGTATTTGGCTTTGAAGACAAGCATTATATCCTGATACTTGCAATATAATTTATCCTTGCGCTTTCTACTGTGGTACAAGTAGATGATAATCATAGAAATTATACATAGACAAAAGGTACGAAGCCACCTACACTTCTACACAACCTTTTAGGACAATCCACTTTAAATAGGTGGAGTAACTTTTGCAGTTATAAAGGCCGTTACTCTTCCGGGTAGGCTTTCAGCAAAATTTTGGAGTATGTGTGTGGGAATTTTTACTCATTCATCCAGAATTCCCAAGCATTTTGAGGACAGATAATGATGTTGTAGAACAGGGCCTGACTTGCAATCTAATGTGTCCCAAAGGTGTACGGTGCGGTAGAGGTCAGCACTCTGTGCGACCCAATGAAGTTCTTCCACAATCAAGGTCTCTAAAGGCACCCAGCCCATGCCTTTAGGGACCTTGATTTGTGCACTGGGGCACAGGCATGCTTGAACAAACTGCTCCCATAAATTTTGAAACATAGAATTGTCCAAGTTGTCTTGATAAGATGAAGCTGGCCCAAGCCAACCCCACAGAATTATTAAATTCAATTCATTTTTTGAGTTACCACCAGACATTGTATGAGAGAGACACAACTGTGATTTCTACTAGTGCTTAGTGAAGTCCTGCTGTGAAGCCTCATCCATCTTGGCGTTTGGCTGTGATGAGGGTTGGATGAGACTGAAAAACTCAAGAAACTGAAATTAAATGTCTGGTAAACTGTGTGATTTTATGCTCATACAACCTGCAATCATACAATAAACATTATGCAGTATTCAAAAAGATTTGAAACTCATGAGTGAGCCCCTAAGCCTATTGGTCTATAGACTTTTATACAACAGATTTATTTTTGAAGCTAGAGAAGTCCCCTAATTCCCCTCAAAGACATTACAAAGAATGCTATTTTAAGGCATTCCTTTTCTGTGTATTATTGTGGGGTCTTTGCTTTACAATTGAGGTGACTGCTGTTGTGATTTGATGCTACATAAAGAAAAAAAATAACATTGAAATCACAGTAGACAGCGCAAGGATTAGATTACTAGCAAGAGGTTAATTCATGATATCCTGGTAATCAGTAAAGGACTAACAACCAAGGGATGTCTGATCTTGCTTTTATCTGTAGTAAATTTTCTCCAAATATGGCTAAGTTGCCAAATACCAAGACTGCTGCATCAACTCATTTCCTCTCCCAGTGATGAAATTACACTGATACAACTGCAGATAGAAGACTGGTAAGTGAGCGTCAGGATTACCAAAGACATTTTTCACACATGCATTGAACCCTGATTACCTGACAGAATGCATTTGAGAATGCAAATTTCCGACATAGTTGAATGATTTTCCACCTGCCAGTTCCCTAGTACACAGTTCGTGTAATGTCAGTTGGTGCAATATCTGAAGAGTGCAGTTAATTGTTGGGTGCATTCACTGCTGACAACTGGTCATTGTGTTCAATGCACAATCCATCCACTCTCGTGTGTTGGCAAGGGAGTGAAGCTGTGGTTAAAACCACCTTTCTGGTTTTATATAGTTGAAAGTGAGCATGTAAGTTATTTAAGGTGACAACAACAAAACAAGAATTAATTTGCATTATGAGCTGTGTGCTAGCTGCATTTTTAAATAATGCTGAAACAGCTCTGACTAACTGCAGAAAGACATCAACTTCCCCAAAGGAAACAGGCTTGTGTGATGAAATGGTAAAATGCGCTTCAAAACTTCTCTCCCTCTCTCTTATTCACACATAACCTAATATTAGCAAAGCACTTCACAATGGTTCCTTTGACAAACAGAGAGGAGCAAGAAGGGAGAAGCAGGGAGGAAGATTTGAGGGACTTTGAAGAGACTCCATGAAAACACAGACTCAACCTCTAACATGTGCTTCAGTTTACAAATGGTCATAAAAAGGCTTCTTCATCCCACCACTGAACCCCCTGTGCTCCACATCCTCATTAGATTTACTGCTTAAGTAAAATCATACATACACAAATTCATATTACAAAGCACAGACTTTGTGACTGCTACCCTGAAGAAGAACAAAGTTTGTTCTTTTGTTAAGATCTCCACATTTCATTGCTTGGTGACTCGCTAACTTGATGCATTTTACCGACTGAAGGCTCCCTAAAATGGAAACATCACATTTTGGTAGCTTATTAAGTCACGTCTATGTGTCCCCAAAGCACCACTGGCTGGGCTTGCTGCAATGAGTTATCGGTAACCGAATGCCAGTCAAAGTGTTTTCCCACTAACACATTAAATTTAATCGGCCCCATTATACTTTCATCTTGGCATCTTTGCACTGAACCAACACACATGACTCACGTGCATACACACTTGTGCACACGTGCATGCACATACAAACTGACATACATGCTCACACATCTAACCTCTTTGAATTTAGCGAGAAGTGTCTATTCATAAAGAGAGAAAGCAGAGGGATTGTATCTCTGTCTGTTTTGTGAAAATGGATGGGCAGACCCCCCAGTCTACATGCTACAGCCTTTGCAAAAATATGTATTACGGCTCGTAGGAATACAACCCCCACAAACCCTCTGATTTTTAGCACTATATCTTCAAATAGTCTATGTCGCAAACCACAATACAATTAGAAATTGACTTTGAGTGCTTGTGGTCTGTAAACAGAAGAGATGGCACTGCATATACAGGACCATCTAACTCCCATACCATTTGGACTTTTTATTATACCGCCATAATAGTGTTGCCATTTCAACAAGAAAGCTATCTAATGAAAAGAGAAATTAAAAGGATTCAGAGTGTCAAATTTCATAGGAACGTCACAAAAATTCTAAAAAATATTTCTGATCAAAGAGGCTGCTGAGTCTAAAATGTGCCTGATCAGCAATAATTCTCTACAAAGATCAGATCTGCAGCTTTTCTTTACAACTTGTTAAATAGCCGTTATACCTCGGGGTTGCTGTTTGTGATATCCCAAAGTTGAAAACTCTTGTTCTAAAGGGTGTCTCTGAAAAAACGTTAACGTGCACAGGTTGTTGGCTTCATAAGCGATGGAGCTATGATGTGCAGATACAAAGGAGCAGCCACACTTCTGTGTGGCAAGAATAACCCTAATCTGACTGTGATTCACTGCATCATTCACAGTTAAAGCCTGGTACTGTAAAAATAACATTATAGAGTAAATTCACATACATTAACACATTAACTTTTAGACTTCAGAAGTCTACTACTGTTCTCAGTTAATCGAACAGAATCACCTCTGTCCCTTTCTGGATAAAAGAGGGGTGACATGACATGCTCCACATGAAAGCCAGAAAGTCCATCATCAAAGCTGAGCGTTTTCTTATGGAGCTTAGAAATTTGCACTCCTGTATTTTGACATTATTTCATATTCACTCACTATTAAAGTTAAATGGCACAACTAGCCAAATAGCTAAGTGGAATTAGCTAAGTGGAAGGGAAATTTAATTCTGGCATCTTAAAGCATTTACATTATTGCATGCGATGGTGAATGTCTGAAAAGAAATTATGGCATTTAGAATATTGTGCATAATGATTAATTACAAAAAATATATCACAATATTGTAAATGCTGTGATTTTATTTTCAAGCTCTAAACTTGATTATTTAGAGTTCACAAATGTTAGATGCACAGCAGTAACAAAAAACACTATCAGGCTTCAGAGCATACAGGAACGCTGTGGTTCGTGAATTAGAGCAGGAATCCGCCCCCCTTTTGTTATTTTTTTCTTTCCACAAATTGCACTTCGGTTTTACACGTATACAAGAACAAACAGGTTAGCACAAAGACAAAAAGAAACAAGTAAAGAAGAAACAAGGACCATTTAATGACTTGATAATATAGCTGGTATTCTGGTATCCATCCACTTGTATTCACCGTTACCGTGAGCCAAAAGTCATTCATCACTGTATGTGAACAAGGCTCCCTTACTGTTATTACATACATTGTTTGTTATTCTTTTCCTGCACGTGGGAAGTGAACTCCCCAGTGTGCGTTTCTCTCCATCTGTAATGTTGATAAGAGCTGTTGTGTTTTTTGCGTTTGTGCCATGCATTATGCTTGCAGGGTGGGAGGGTGGACAGTGCTTCTCTATGGAAATGGCATTGACAAATATTGACAATCCCACACAGGGACAGGCAAAAAATAAATAAATAAATAAAAGCTGATTTTATCTCAAACTGACTTCAACATTTTGATTACGTGCAGATGAATGGCCAAAATAGTAACTTTTCCAAAGATTGATTCTACATTCATATGTAAGTAAAGAAATGTGGAAGACTGTGTATAAGCTATTTTTTAAAAAGCTGTTTGTCAGTATAAGCATGTGTAATAATTTCAAAGGGGTCATGTTGGGTGGAAGCGGGCTTATCATTAAGGGGAAGCCTGCAATCACTTTTCATTCAACTCCACCCAAGCTGCAAACAGGTTCAGTAGTAGTTACCATAAACGATAAGACAAATCAGACACATTTTGTGTATTTCAAAATTTTTAACTCTATAACTACAAATTACTATTTTAACATTTTCATGCATTGGAAATCGAACAAAAAATTTGATGCCAATTCCAAAAGGATCCGAATGTGAGGTGATTTTAAACATGAGCTGCAGGAAAACTGTAATATTATACACTTTACAAGAAGCCCAGGGTAGTAATAAATGTGTCTGACACTAAGCAGAAACAGTGCTGAGTGGCTAAGCTAACATCCTGTGGTGTGTTCACATACACACACCCGCTGACACACACACCAGCTGAATGTTGACAGATGTGGTTCCATTGCTGCTGTTTTAGTCTTCGACTCAGCAGGGTAATTTTACCTCTCAAACATTTCTCCAAAATAGAATTAAAAGCTGAAAATAGTTTGTGATGGGAATGTGTCTTCCTCCAACAACAACAAAAAAAACACCTAAGTTTTTCTTCAAAAAACGTTATTGTAAGTATTGTGGATTTGTGTTTTTCCCCTGACGTGCATTGAAATATGGACAGACAACATTTAAGCAGAAAAGGAAAAAAAGGTTATTGCACAAAATTCACATAAGACAAATATAGACTGGACAGGCATATGAAACCACTCGGCGACGTGATGTGATTTCTAACCACTTTTACCATTTTTTCTGGTTTTCCTCCATACCTACACCACTTCCTACAAAAAAGACAATGTATTTACCTTGACTTTGGCTACCATTCAAAGATTTTGTTTTACGATTCATCATGTGTGTTTTTTCTGAAGCAGGCTGAAGGATGATTCAATACAGTCCTTTTAAATAAAAAAAATTATGTTTTTTAAATTGATGGTACATTCTATAACTACCCACAGAGTTGGTTATTCAAAGACCTCTTTTAACACAACAGCCAGATTGCAAGGGCTTTCAAAGTAACTGGACATGTAGTTATTATGTTTCAGTTTATATTTAATTATATAGTTCCAAATCACAACAGTCACCTCAAGGCTATATAGACTCCAGAGACACTGTTTGGGCAGCAGCATGTCATTTAAAAACAGATCATGCACAAAAGACTCAGATAGGAGATGACCACACAAGTGAAGATGAAACTCAAAAACAGTTGGATACTTTCTAACAACATATGTTAGAAAATATAACAGGGAAGTAGGAGAAACATTATATTATTATATATAATGTTCTTGTATAACATACTGAATTGACAGTCAAGCTACGTGGTGCAAAAAAAATCAATAATAATAATAATGATAATCTAAGATGTAGGCATGCATATCTATCTTTTGCTAGAATTTTGAGGATTACTGTGAATATAAACTCACAATGATCATTAATCCTCAAAGAGCAGAAAGGCCCATTTGTAGTTTGCAAATACAAATGTAGGCTCCTGAGTCACAGCTCAATGAGCTGAAACAAAATAAGGCTAATGCAAAGAATACACCGGAAAATAGCATTGAAAGCATGTGACTGCATATTGGTGGTGTTTCTGTTATGCTATTGCCTTAATAATTATTGCCAGCTGAACTACTGTGTTGTTGTACTGCTGTTTCAATTTCTTTGTGCTCAGATTCAGTTAAATGCATCAAAACTAATATCCTTGTTAAACATGATATTCTTGAACATAAATCCAAACCTAATAAAGACCTTTTCAGGGCAAAGAAATTGATCTGGTATGCTGAATCTGCAGCATACTAAGTAACTCACCTGTTACGGTGAAGACCAGGCTTAAGACAGCGAAAGACCACAATAAGCTAGAGCTAAATGGGGCCCGGTGAGATCATCATCATGTACAATATAGCAAGTCTGCTAATGTGGGCTTAACAACTCCAGGAAGTCAATGTGTTATGTTTATCCATCTAATTGCTTTTGAAGAACCTAAACTTTGAGTGTTATGTTGTAAAAAGTCAGCATTCATTACCTAATGTATTTGTTTTATCTAGTTTCTCAATGCAATGTACTTTCACATTACTAAAAGAATCCAGGAAATGAATTCTAACGGATGCTCAGCTGGCTTTAACCAAGACTGGGCTTTGCCCTCAAACTTCCTCACCATAGGAACAAATTATTTTTTAGCTCATAACTTCAACTAAACTACTCCAAAAAAGGGGCCGCCAGGTTAACAACAGACTTCAGGCTGATTTAGAGTCTTTTTTTTTAATGTGAAGCAAAACAGTGGAAAGAACATAGAAGTGAATGGACTTACTCAATCTGTGTCCATAGAAGAATCAGCAGTATATTCAGTAGACAGTAGAAAAAGCACCTTAGCTCATTCCTCATAAAAAGGCAAAATGCGAACAGCAGCCACATACAGCTGAAAACGGAAAAAAACGGAAGATTAGTAGCATCTAAAAGTCTTCAACACACATTCATTACCAAGTAGGACTTCTTGATTCCACTTCCTCTAAAGTTGCATATCACATATTCAGAGAAGTCCCTCTTAAACACATACAGAGCATACATACAGCGTGCACCACTTCCTCTTTTCAGTTCCCCCACCTGGTGGAGGGGGAGGGGAGCTGGAGTTTAAAAAGAAGTCTGGGCCAATAGAAATCCAGCAAATATCTGACCTCTGTGGAGGTTATTCATCCAGGTAGGAGTCCAGCAATATCATTAGAATGCAATCGTACACTGAGGCAGCAAAATTCACTAAATAAGAAGAAATATGCAAAGTTATTTTTTGTTATATAATCTAGCACAACAAGGTCCTTCTAGAGTTTTTAGAAGTAATGTATCTATAATATATTATACTTTTAAAAGTTAAATGCAGTAGTTCATCAGCATTGCAATTCATGTTTTAAAGGACGTTCTTTTCAAGTAAAGATCATCTGCACACTGTGTGTGAAACAAACAGCGACTATAAAAAAGGTGAAACCTCAGAGAAGAGGAATTAGCGCTCCCTCGCTCGCTTGCTCTTCACTCAGTTTACAAGATGTGATGACCTATTTGGTTGCAGTGACCTTCCTGCACAACCAGATTTCGATACTTCTTTACATAGAAAGGCAGTGTTATTTTGTGCGACTGTTTAAGCTCTAAGCTTCTAAAGGTGGCCTTAATGGCCAATTTCACTAATTGATAAATAGATGTTACACTATTATCAAGAGACATTTTTTATATATTTTATAAAATTAACAGCTCTTTGGTATGCAACACCTGAGTGCAGTAGAGTCAAGTGAGTACTGAGATGAACCAGCTAGGAACATTAACATCTTTGTCAGTCTTTTTGCATCCTGCAAACTGAAGCCTAGTGATGACACCAAAACATTTTCTTTTTTGCTACAATTTGGTCTCTTCAGCTGCTGTGTGGTGATTGGGACATGACTGTGTCATATACATATACACACACACACAATATATATATATATATATATATTTCCTGCTTTTTAATGACAGAATATCAGGTGCAGCTGTTATTTAACTGAAAGTGAATTGATTGATTCCAGCCCATAATGTGGCTGGACATAAAGGTTAGCATAGCTCCACAGCAGACGCTTCCTGTGCTCTCAGTGTCAAACTTCCTGCTTCACCACACAGTCAGAGGCGGTCTGCCAAGCCACCGTCAGCTGCACTTCAATACTCTCCCTCATGTCTCCGCTTTCCATCCAACTACAGCAACAGAGCAGCGTCTTAAGGAGACACCTTGGCTTATTCTCATGTACTCAGCTGTTTTTCTTTACCAGAATCGAGTCTCCAGTGAGGGGAAAAAACACGTCTGGGTAGTTACTTCAGTTAACCATATAAAAGGCCACTGTTTCCCTTAACGGAGACTGTTGCAACTGGCTAATCCATCAAAGAAATGCCTATTCTGTTAAATCATCACTCACCCAAACAAAGCAAACACAGATTTAAACACAGTCATTGCAGGTGATGGGACTGATAAATGACTGAGAATGAAGCAAGCATTCAAAAAACAAACATCCCTCTATATCTCCTCGAAACATTCTGAAACACAAGAACATTAACCTTTAAGAGATCAACAGCAAAATCCTTCCATGTTTTCTAGCCCTGCTTAAATGCATCCCTAGCAATAGCATGGTGATTTACATTACAATACTTTAGCATGCAGTGTGTATTAGTGTATTTTTACTCATTCTGCACAGATCCTGCTAAAATTAAACAGTCTTAAAGCTTTGAATCCAGACATTAAGTATTAAGTATCTTTCAGTGTGTGACTTTTTTGGAAATGCACGGGTTATTTTTTGCTATGCACCAACACTATGTCTAAGATGTTTTCCCATTACATCATGTTGCAGTGTTTAGTCACTGCAGCATCAGCAGTTTGGGCTGCAACTGTAGTAAATCTCAAAAATAATCTAGGAAAATGCATCTTTAAAGGAACAGAGTCACATTTTTGTTCTTATACCTCCCTATAGAACAGAGGCTGTCTGCACTGTTTCATACCAGACACGTTTTCATTAGTCAGGTGTTTGTGGGTGAGTTCTGTTATGACAAAGCAAAGATAACCGTTTCCCTGTTTCCACTCCGTACTAAGCTAAGTCGGTGCTGGTTGTAGCTTGATCTTAAACTAACAGATATGAGAGAGCTATCAATCTTTTTGTCTAGCTCGTAACAGCAAGTGGATGACTCCATATGCCAAAATTGCCACAGGCTTCTACCTGAAATGCTGATGTATTTGTTGTGGCATGTCAAATTTTAAATTAACTTAAGTGTCACATTTCTATATATTTATATATATATAAGTGCTCCTGTAATATACTGTAATAAGAGTTTGAAAAGGTTACACACCATCTCTGTAGTCTTCACAACCACAGCAGGCACTCTTGTTGTGTCTCGGGCATATTCAGCCCTATCAGATTCACAGTCTGAGCGGAGTTGTGTCTCAGTATTTCCTCTTTGTTACCATTGACATCACAACCACACCTAAAGCATGTACTATAAAGCAAGTTCAACATACCCAAGATATATTTTCCTTATCTTTGGAAACATGTATCTAGGTTCATTTATACTTCTTTTGTCAGGCTGAATGGTAACACAACTCAGTAAGTCAACCCAGGGTTGGTGGGTTGGCTGAGGTATCAGCACTTATATATGTAAGGGGAATATGTTGGCAGTGCATCACCAATACAAACATGGATAAGTCTATCGGTTCCAGAGTGGGGGTTTTTTTCAGTTGTAAAAATGTAATATGACAAAATAAAGGCAGGTGTTGGTGTAAAGCAGCAGCATATAAATCTACTACACAGCAGCCTAGTGCACAAAAAGTGTGGTATTAATGTGATAATACGGCTTGCAGTCTATATTGTCTATATAGTCTATATATTACACACAGGGAAGTCTCAATAGAGTTCAGGAAGGAATGTCATTGGGTTCAAATGCGTATTGATTTTTTTTGCATCTCAACACACAACCTCAAATATGGTATTAATATAGATGCAAACATCAAACACTGTTATTAGACTCATTAGGCTGAAGAGAAGAGAAGAGAAGAGAAGAGAAGAGAAGAGAAGAGAAGAGAAGAGAAGAGAAGAGAAGAGAAGAGAAGAGAAGAGAAGAGACTCATCCTTTGCTGTATGTCACAGTCACATGAGTGTTAGTGGAACTTGCCTGCAGGCCACTCAGTCACTTTAGATGTTTTGTGATCACACATCAGACCGCATATGACTCATATAGTGTAGGTTAAACAGAGATGACACAATTGTGTCACTTAAATGCTTCAATAGTGTGAAACATCGGAAAATATGCAACAGCTAATGCTTATTTGAAGAAACACTTTAACTTGTACATCTGTTAAGTTAAAATAATTATCCCATGATTGATATGCAGTTGGGAAAAATGTAGAGTACCAGAATGAATAGGGACACTGAAATGGAGGAATACTAATCAAGCGTTGGAATTTAACCACTCTGGCATTTCCTGACCACATAAATCATTGTTTCATTTGTGACTGTGCCTGTTTATAGCATTGGCTGGTTACATTAATGGCACATGAAGCACATGGTCATGAATTTCAGTACTGGACGGACACAGTGGTGCCAGAATCACATGCTTTAGACAGGAAACCGAGCAGAGCACAAAAAACAAGTTTTTTGGTTTTACTACTACCCGCACATGCTACACAAATGCATCTGAACAGTGGTGCATTTCTTTTCACATCATAGCCTTCATAGAAGGAAATGGTATGATGTTTCTTAGAACATGTCTTTTCTGAGTTATTTTAGGAGATGACAGAAGTGGAAGCTCCTCGCTTCCTAACTGACGCTGGGTTCGGCCCACTGCGCACTGTGGAATGAAAAGAACTCTGAGCTAATACTAGTTCTGTGACGAGGCACATGAATGAAATACAACCGGGGGCGATATGAGCACACTCACGAGGCTGCCCTCTGTTGTGCAATGACCAAAACCTCAAACGATTTTAATGAAACCCGGACATAAAGTAGAACAAAACTTTCTACACAGTGCTGCTCTTTTTGAAGGTTGTAATCCAGAGAAGTAACAGGTTCAGTCCAAAATAAGGTTACACAGGAACACCACATATTTACACACAGCTACCTTATTAGGCCGCTTAATAGACAAAGCTTGAAAAGGTCAAGTCAAAGAAGATGTGATGGCACTGACGTGAAAGTATTGGATTTTTTTCCAAGTTTAAGGATCCCAAAAAGCACCACTTCTAGTCATCCTCACTCACGCAGTCAAGTAACTTTCAGCAAGATACTAAAGGTCAAGACACATAATCCTAACCCTGAGCCCCCACAATGTATCCAAACATTATCCCAGTAGCTGATACAGGCGCTCTTGCAGCATAGGTAAATGTAAAGTGCTCTAAACTGTCCTCAGTTAAAAGTAATTACAAGAATACAGTCCATTTCCCCAGTTAAGGATACTTGACTTCACTGCAGATTTCAAGAGGCTCTACTTATGAGCAATAAAGCCTGCTTCTTACTGAGGATGGAACAAAGCTCAATGAGTGCTTGTATGGTAATGGTTTCAGTTTAAAAGCATCTCTAATAATCTTAAATTAACAAAACTTCCTAATGGAAGAAACAAATCTCTATAGGTGCCATAGTTCCAGGAACAACACGACAACATCATCCCCTCTAAAAGAGACATTTAAAACCTTTTTTTTTTTTTGGTAATAAAATGAGTCATTGAGATCCCAGATACTTACAGCCTACTCTATTCTTTTGTCCTTCTAGACATTGCTTTGATGAAATGCACAGTTCACACTGGATCATCATCCCTGGAGCTACTGGTGCACTAATGCTCTGAATACATTATGCAATTAAGTAAATAAAGTGAGAGAGGTCTGGGACAAACCAGGAGGTTTGGTGAATTAATACACTGAGGATATAAGAATTAAGAAGTGGCTACATATTGACAAATGCACAAATAGCATTTCAGTAGTGCTTCAGTACGGAAAACTGAATTCAAGTCAATTTCACACCATTCAGAACGAAATGTATACTTGGTTAATTTACAAGTGTTCCTTTTAGTGTCAAGTGTCCCGAACTATACCAGCATGTTTGCCGACTCCCCATATCTGAAAAAAGTTATCTACCCAGGCACCAAAACGTAAAGTTTTTTGAACAACAGTAACAGGTGAGATATTACACAATATCAAGAAAAGCTACACAGTGGAAAGAAAGAAAAAGTCAACTGATTTAAACTACTGATAAAGCCATGCAAGTCAGACTGGAGCTAAGAAATGTCAGATAAAGTGGCTGCTAAACTGTGAAGGTGACTCTCCAGGCCTTGCAGAGAAGGGAAGCAGTACTGTGTTCCCCATTTGATTAATGTGTTGTCGCCATTCCTCCATTCAAAGTAAGTAGCCTTATAAACTAAACGTTTACAGTACTAGCTCGGGTTTATGAATCTGTCTGTGTAAGTGCATGCAGAGATACTGCTTGCCAAACAGGTTGTGGACGCACACAAACTCGCGTTATACGCTTTCAGCCTAATATCTCTTCTGTGCAGCTGTAGTCAAGTGCATTTTTGTATGTGTGTGTGTGTTGCCACAAGTGGCCCCTGCTTTTTACAAGGCTCTTTGAAAATAAAACCCAACATTGCAGCCCGTCCCCGCACGCCTGTAGCTCTCTTTACAATTACGCAACACGAAACGCATGCCTTATGTGTAGCTTAACTGTAAGAGAGACGAGCTACATCTTCATGATCTATGAAAAATCGGAAGTTTTAACAGAAACCAACACTGAGCACTATTTGTGGGTGGAATGAAGAAGGAAAAAAACCCTGGCCTGTGCCCAAAGTCCCAGCCAGATCCCCGCAAGTGCCTTAAAGTCGTATTTTAAGCGTGTAAACTACTCTTCTGATCTTGAAATAAACAGTTGTTTCCATCTCTGCTCAAATCATTCCCAGCTGCTTTCGGAAAGATGACAATTCTCCTTCTTTCTGCTTGTACAGCGAACTCGTCTGTCACGGTTTCCGCTTAAGTGAAGCTTTTTATTTTCTCCACACAATCACACAAAAGCAAAACTTCAACGAAATTTAAGACAATGTTTGCTTAACTTACCTCTGCAAGACCGAATTGCTGTCCACGGCCGATGTAATCTTCCATCGACCGTCAACACACTATGGTTGATGTTGAGGACCGCTACGCAGCCAATCCTGAAGTCTGCAGAGGGCTGGCAGGCAGACAGACAGCCCTGCCACACTCGCCTCATCCAGAGCCTTGTGCACAGTGGGTTGAGCAAAGACTGCTGAAGGAGAGCTACATGAGGAAGTAGTTTCATGATCACAGTGACTGTGTGGAAAATGTAGTTTAGCTAAATGAGACCATAAATAATATTTATACTTTCTATAGACAACACAAGACATTTAGTCATAAAACATTGTAATAACTTCGGTAGTGTTACCAGTAGGTGTGTGTCTAGAGGGGAAGGTATGTGGTGGCACTGGCCAGACCTGAAAAAGGATTGTAGGTGCAGCTAACTGCCAAAATACTGTAAAGAGAATGGCAGGTAACAAATATGCATTTGTATTTTAGGTGTTTTAAGCTTTATATATTTTATTTTTTAGAAGAATCAGTACTATTATGCTACTTCAGTAGAATTTTGACATATTCTTCAATGGCTAAATACTTTGTTTGCCACTTTGGAAACAGCTATTCTTTACAAAATGATAAATGATATGTAACCCTTTTCATGTCTTAGCATTGATCTGGCTGCACAGGCCTGCAAATGATGCACACAATAATATGCAGTGTTTCCATGCTTTCTAAAATCCCTGATCAAACATTTTGTTTTCCTGTCGGGTTCTCCTGCCTTGTTCTTGGTCCCCCCTTTTCTTCCTATTCAAAAGCTCCTGGAAGCAGCCCCTTAGCTATTCAACCAGGTAACAAATGAAAGCAACTGTACTTAATAGCAGCTTTTTCAAGAAGCCACAATCATCTGTTCACACAATAATGTACACGCTGGATGTCTGTGGGATACGTCAGGAAAACTTTGGGGTGCAGTATCTTGCGTCAAGAACAATTTATGGATTGAAAGAGCCAGGGATCAAACCACTGACCTTCTGACTGGTAGATAACCACCTCTCCTCTTAAACTGACTGAGCAAATCTAAACCTCTTCTAGAAGCAAGTCTTTCAGCTTGGCAGCCCTCTTGGAACACCTCCAAGTAATTACTTGTTCATCATTACCTAAATGAACTTCAATTTTAGTGATCACTTGAACATAAACGGTATAAAGAACTGCCAGGGAAACACTAAAAAATGCTTTATGGTTAAAAGCTTTTCTCCCCACAAATGTCATTTCTATCCCCATCTTTTACATCTACATAGACCAAAAATGATCCTGTTCTGTTCATGCCATTTTCATTTTCAGATGACAGTATTTTTCCTCCTTCCTAGGCTCAACTCTTTGAAGGTATGACTCTGGGTTCGGCCAATGCAGCTGTGCCGGCAGGGTCTCTTATCCGGAGTTTTAATAGTGATGCAATGTTTCCAGATGTGGAACAAGAGAGAGAAAAAACAGCATTAGTGTAACCTGAAAAACAGTTATTTTCTCAAAAGACACACAAACACTATATATAAGGGTTTCTGACGTCATTGAATTTGGAAAGAAACACCAAATTCCACTCTCAGAGAGAAGACCGTCAACAGTTTGATTACATAACCCTTTTCCCCCAGCGAGACAAACAGCTGTATCGCGATACTTACTTTTAAAATTAAAAAAACAAAAACAAATCCATGTTTTATCATTCTTTTGCTTGATTTTAACATTTTGAACTATATCTTACTCACATATTATTTTCATATTTGTGCTAAAGTTACACATCTTTTACACAACATGAGTTCAGAAATGCTTGTGACAATGCAGAAGCCCTTCTTGCACAAAGGACTTAAAGGAAACCCGAGCTGATTGGTGAGTGGGTGGACAAGCATGCTGGACATATCAGAAGTGCAGTTTGTTCTGCCAGAATGCCTCCTCACATCTGACGGACATAAGCTTCACGTGGCCCGCCTTACACGAATAAGACAAGGCTGCCTCCTGGTGGACTAATGTAAACACAAATTTTACTAAATAAACAGTTGCCGTGTTTAACCATAAATTACCAGCTCTGTAGTAGAAGTTCTACATCACAGTACACGTACAGGGAAAAAAGACAAAAGCATCATTTTCATTTAATAAGCTGTACATTTTAATAACATTTCAAAAACATTAAGATTATATACAACAGTTATTGCAGAGAAATTATGAGTCACAAATTCCTTTGTTAGGTACACCTCACTGTTATCACGTTGGAACCCGAGCCTCAACTCTCGCGGCCCGGTACCAAACCACTCACAGACCGGTACCAGTCCATGGCCCATGAAGGGAACCGCTGCTCTATTGGATTGAGATCTGGTGACTGTGGAGGCCATTGTAGTACAGTGAAGTTATTGGCATGTTCAAGAAACCAGTGAGTAGACTTCAGTTTTGTGGAATGATGCTGGAAGCAAAGTTCTTTGTGTTACTCATGCATGAGGGAGACCTGCCTGGAGCCAAGTGTCGTTCCACCCACTTGACCTCCGTCACTCTCAACCAGGTTTCCCATAGCACTCCTTTTATTGTGGTTACATGAATATGCATAGGTTCATTAACATATGACATTTCATATAGGTATACATGTGGACAAAGAATACCTTGTCTGTGTGAGGTCAAGATGTGACCCTGTGAAGACTCCCCAAAGCTGGTGCCAGGAGTCTAGCGGTCCATCTGAACAAAAGGCTCTTATACTTAAACAGATATACGTGTTTGCTACACCATATATCAGCAAGAGAAGATACGACCTCTCCTAGGAGGTGTGTGATCTATGCCAGAACCCTCTGAAGAGGAGTGAATGCACTCCCCTCTTCATGCTACACAGAGTTGTTACAGACCTTCAAAGCTAAGCATATATAAATATATATTTCTAGGCATAAATGACAATCCAACAATACAAATCTAACAGAAACCTGCCTCTCACTGGATATTTTCTCTTTTTTATTTAGACCATTCTCTGTAAACCCCACAAGTGGATGGATAGTGGGGAAACCCCACTAGATAAAGCATTTTATAACATTCTCAGGCCAGCCAGTCTAGCACTGAAACTTCAGCGGATGACCCTTCTCGTGTATATATGTTGAAATGCAATTGGTTCTTCACATAAGAGTGGCTGATTAATAATTAAATGAACGAGCAGTTGAACAGGTATACCTGACAAAGTGGCCGGTGAGTGTATATGACAAATGTAACAGGTAGAGTTTCTCTGCATTTCCACACTGTTAAAATTTCCAGGTGGAAGAATAATTTATTTGTCCAAACGACTCTGTGTTACGAGCTTACACTCAGATTATATTATTCTTTGGCAATTTAAGAACTGGCTTTGTCTGCACTCTTATTCAGTAAATGTTGCCAATGTACAGAACCTGTATGATCCTGATCATTCCCGCTACTCATACCAGGAGTAGGGGTGTGCAGATAGTTGGTAGATACAAACCAAGTTTTCAAAGAAACCAAACAAGTCCTCCTGCAAAAATCTGAGTCTAAAAGCTGACAAGAGTAAAGCTGGCTGGCTGTTCAGATGCTCCTGGTCGACAGACACTGGTTGACCACCTCCAGTAGAGATGCATTCTCCAGAGCTGCTGCCACTCTCTCTTTGTCTGCCAGCTGTTTGTTCACTGTACACACAATGACATAAGCAGTATGATAAATAATGCATTCGATTATACTGGTAAAAATGGTCTAAAACTCCATCTCGCCTCCTTTCTCTCTATGGAGTTTTACCTGCTTCCTCTGAAGCATGAGTCCCAGGAGTGATACAAACATCAATCTGAGAGGAAATAGAAAAAATATACTGCAATTTAGGCCACAATTGAAAATAACAAAAAATTAAAGCACATAAAAATTTGACACTGTAAAATATGTTTAAGGTGAAATGTGCATGCCATGTGAAAAAACATGCATAAACATACTTTGAACCTGTCTGGCAGGGAGCGCAGAAGCTTGACTTTGATGGACAGACCAATGAGTGTTGCCATGCTGCAGTGAGGGATGGTGGGCGTGAACTCAATACCCACAGTACTCTCTGCATCATTAACCTGAGGAAGCATACACAAATAATAAACTTCATTCATCAATTTATCTTCCTAACAGCATACTGCATTCATTTATCAATGAAATTCACTGTTAATACTTTTGAATGAAATGTTTGTTGTTGGATTCAACTGTCTTCAACCATGTCTTTACTAAAGTAATCTGCAAGTCTGTTATAGAGCATCTTTTTATTTCTTTATTCACACTACTACAAACATAGGAAAAATATAAGATAATAGGAAGCAAAAAAAACCCCATACCTTAACTCGAACTTGCTCCACAACATTGAGCTCTTCCAGTGACAGTGGATGCTCTGGGTCATTGATAGATCTGATCAGATGTAACTTTAGTTAAAGAATTCAAGACGGTATAATACAAATAATAAATATTTTTGTTTCTGCACTACTGTAATCAGTGTACTAATGATATTAAAGTAAAGATCCAACAATATTAGAGAGAAACGCAAAGAACGATATCTCCTGTGAAGCAAGTGTTTGGTAAAAGTGGAACAGAAGAGCTCCCTTGTAACAGGGAGAAACCTCCAGCAGAATCAGGCTTATCAAAGTACAGAGATTGGCCATAACCAGCTGGGAGGAGGGGAAAGAAAGGACAAAAAGACAAACTTTAAGCTGTTTGCATAGCCACTGTACATAAGTCCAAGAAATACTAACATCAGCTTAACAATAACTCAATTAAAAACTGTCAAATTGTTCAAATTATATAATAAAATATATTTACAAAAATGAGACAATTTTACATTCCTGAGAATACGAATTGAGCAACCTAAATCATTAACGGTGTTTATAAATTTAATCTACGATGGTTAACTAACCTATTAAAACACAGTTGCACTTCAAAATGTTTAGTTACGCTTTCAATACTAACAATGTGACTACTGTTACTTGTCGGTAAACCCAGATACAATCGTGCTACTTCTTAAACTGCTGTTAACTCCCTCCATTTCATTATCTAGCTGAATGGCACTGGCATTAGCTTTTAAGTCAGGCAAATAATAGAATACATGAACATCAGTAAAAAAATGATGAAGGGCATATCTCTAAAGCGAAAATGCACTCTAAACCACAGTAAAA
>NW_005187455.1:1190715-1205596 GCF_000239375.1 Pundamilia nyererei
TAAACAATGGATAATCCGTATACAAATACACATTTTTTTGAGTAGGATATTCAGTTAACTGCGTGCGTTTTCGGACGTGAGCCGGAGTAAGCCTATACAAATGTTTAAAAAATACCATTTAAATTTCCTTTCCTAGTCTTTGCTTATTCTCTTGCTATTTTCAAATTTCCCCAGGCTTCCCATTTTGAAGGCTTAGACTGTACATGGAAATAAATATAATTTTTACTGGCATATGTTTCCCTGTTTGTCCAGCAGATGGCAGATACAGCCCATTTTAGCACTTGACACTAACACAGAATACGCTTTAATAAAAGCGTTATTGCAATAACAATATACTGACCACAATAATCTTAATTTCACAGGAATTTTTACATGAAACATTATTACTTTATTGTTTTTTTGTTTTGTTTTTTTACTATATTTTAGTTTGTGTTTTTTTTTTAAACACAAACATATTTCTTTTTCTCGCATTTCTTTTATTTTGTACACAAACACATTTGACCTGTTAGCGGGAAGAAGAGGGATTCTGCTTTTTCATCTGTGCAGAGTAAAAAGTGTATCCTAATTAATTTATGACAAGCCACCAGTGGTAGTTTAGATTGGTGGGTTAGCTATTCCTGATTTTTATGCCATTACCTGTAAGTTCTCGCTTTAGTTTCCTAGAATTTTCTCTCTGTTTGCAAAGTTCGAGTATGTTAATGAGAATTTGTAACTGTATTCAAAGCTAAACTGGTATCTACAACTCAATTAAACACAGTAATTTCACCATTTTGATGTTAAGCCCCTACAAACTCACTGCAATGATTATCTTTGAAATAATTAAAACAAACTGGTTAGAACACAGGTATTACATATTTGTGTCAGCCTTTCAGCCAAACCCCTTTATGGAAGCACTTTATTTAAAGATTAAATTATCATATGGTCTTCATTTCTGTACTACACAACCACCATCACCTACTTCTATCAAGTCAGAATCTTAATGAACTGCTGCAGTCACTGGAAATATGGAGTGCGGTAGATGTGAAGTTTTACTTCAGCCTGATATGTTCACCTTTTTGAGAAAAAAATGTGCATATAATGAGACTGCGCATGGCCGCTGACACATGTTTTAATAAAAATGTCACGGATAAGGGCAGCGACAGTTTGAAAGGGCGAAAATATTTTCCTAACTGTGACAATATGGACTAACAACCTTTAGAGTCACAATTCTGGTTTCAGGTGGTAACATGCTATTTATAAATAGTTGTTTCTATGAAATTAGATAGAAAAAATGTTCACTGCTAAGTCCAATTTATGCAAGAATTGCATTATCAGCACATATGACTCCAAAACCTCAGTGTCTTGCAACTACAAGAAAAAGACTGAACATTTTCATTATAAAAGGCAAAATCTTAATGAGCTGCTAAATTAAAATCATATCAACATTACCAGTCTTAAATATCTCACAAGCTTAATGTCTAATCAGAACACCTGATTAGACAACCTTGAGCATTTGGGGATGAAAAGTTTAGAAGCATGTAGATAAATGAGGCACAAACAGTAAAGTTTAATGTTTCGCATTAATGCAGTGCACTATCAGAATGAGAAGTAAGAGTTTGCTGCTGCATAATGTAGAGAGTCCAGAGAGGTGAGTTTTTCATGGTCTGACATTGTGAATGTGAAGGAAATAATATCCTGTTCTGAAGTCAAAACATTTGTGAAAAATGAACACTGTTTGTCAGACATGGGTTTCTTAAGCTTCTGAATTTAAAGAAGTCTTTTTTAAAATTCTCAACAGTACTGATAATAAAATGGAGCTACCTGTGGAGAGCAGCTTGCTGCTGCCATGCACTGTGTGCATTATGTGATTGTTCCTCATTTGGTCTTTGTGTTCAGAGCATGGTGGGATTCCATATTTATAGAGAACCACTGGTGGTGTTGAGCCCGGAGCAGCACACCTGATGTGCATAATGAGACAAAGCTGCAGACAACCAGTTCACAGCTTGCCATATAAATAGCAGCAAATGTTTGCAATATGCAGACATATGGGTAGATTATTTTCCTTAATGTCACAATGTATTCCCAAAAAATGGATTATGGAGGACTAGCAAATTTTATTGCAAAGAGGTCTTTAGGTTTGACTGTATTTGTAGTTTTTTGAAATACACAGTGCAAAAATTAGGTGCAGAGAAATGGAAAAGCATAGAAGGCTTGAACTTCCCTCTCAAGTCAACTTTTAAATTACGGTAACTAATTTTTTGGCATTAAAATAAAGACTAAACACAATGTAAATGTGATTTATCCACTTGATGGACAGCAGTCACACCAGAACGCAGGTCAGTGCTTGACATTAGGAGTGTAAATTTCACTCTTGCTATGTGATGTAAGAACAGTAGCAAGAAGCAGACAATCACTAAAGCACCCTGCATGTTAGTGTGATGGTAGTCCATAGGTGCCAGGCAGAGCTTTGTAGACCCATGTCTGTGTATAACAGTTGTCTACTGTCACCTGGGTCCGGGCAAAAAATAGGTTGAATAACCAGAAATGTCAACTGCTATTTTTCATGATTCGGCTACTTGGTAGCTCTGTAGCTTTGCCCCTGCAGCTGAGGAGAAAGAAGTCATAACATGCAAAGAAGTTTGTAGTGAAGGAAAAAGATTATCAAAGAATGGAAACTGTCCAGTGCAGCTACTCTCTGTGCTTCTCCTGTTTTTTTTCCTCTTGATCTTTGATGTTTTCACACTTCTCCTTGTTAAGGGTGAGCTTTACTCGTGCTCTCTTTTCTGTTCGAGTCAACTTTGCAACAAGTCATTATTTGACCTGTGCAGGGCATTGCACTGATGGCTTTTTGGAGGTTCAATCCCTCATATCCCTCTCTCTGCATATCCAGGCAGCTACGCAAATCACCAGTGTGGGAATACAAATCCTGGAAAATTTAGAGAGATTTTATCATATTAATTATTCATTTATGTAACAGAAATGAAAGCAAAATAAAACAAAAATACTTCCAGGAGAACAAGCCTTGTCTTGCATGCTGTCACTTTTACTTGCGAATTATTAGGATCATGGTTTAAGTTTATAAAGTTAAAGACATCAGTGAAACTGTATCATTTAAATGCTTTAAAAATCTCTGCCACATCAGCATAAAAGCTAATTTTTCCTTACCAGGTTAGTGATTTCCACCTGTACACTGCTGCCATGTCATATTCGTGAACCTGCATTAAAAAAAAGTTGACCAACATTGTGTAAATTCTGATAATTCAAGTTGACATTTATATTGTTTAAGATTTGCTACAGCTTTGTAATTAAGCCCAGAAAGCCATGACCTTTTGTACTATGGGTTTTGGCCACTGGAGTGCATAAAATATATTATACATATTGAGGCCAACTTTGCAGTCTCACAGAGAGTTTCTGTGTCTTGTCAGAAAATGAGATGCCTTTCATCATTTTTGAAATACTGAATTAAATATACAAGGTCAAAGGTAAACTTTTGGAGGAGAAATACAAACTATAGGAACCAGACTTTTTTTTTCTCTTTACAAAAGCTACAACCAGAGTGAACAATGAAGTTTGAACATAAGCTTTTATATGATGTGTTCACTCATGCTAAACCTATGTTTTGTTATTCATTGAATTAAACATGAAATGGCAAAATCAAGATCTTTTAGTTTTAAATTATTTATCTAACTCATGGTTTATACCCCATACTGTGAGATGAGAATGGATGAGACATCATGCCTCTTTTTAAGTTTCAGGTTGCATTTTCCTCTCAAAGAGGAAAGTATCAGTTCTGACAAATTATTGTTCAGTCTTTTAGAATGATGTATCGTTCCAGTTGAAAAGTTAATAACTATGTGTTTCATAATTGCTGCCTTTTAGAAATGTTCACATTTTCCTTTTCAGGAGTTTGCTCATTGTTTCACATTAATGTGCATATTCAGAGTGACTGCAGCAGTCACAAAGTGACAGCAGAAGATGACTTACTTTGGAAAGCAATTTCGAAGAGTCAGGAAGAATTTCTTTTCTGCTTTTACCTCGCCCTCGGGGGAATTAGGTGAAGGAACCAGCCAAAGAGACTATCATTTGAACAACTATTTATAAAAAAAGGATGTGGCAGAACATTTATTGAAGGTGTAAATTAAACTAGCTCACAATTTTTAAGAGCGGCTTCAGCGTTTTGTGTGTCTCATTTAATATCATCCAGCGACAAAACAGCACCGCATACAGTAAATGTCTTTCATGGGCTGTTTAAGCTGATGTAAGCTCAGCTCTTTAAGCGCAGGTTTAGTGGGACTCTATAGTATGATATGGCTCCTCCTTTGGATCAGTTAATTAATAATTTCGTCATTTTTGTGCAGGGAGGGGAGCAGCACAGGTTTCGGGAGTCTTACAGAGGAAGAGAGAGAGGTGTAAAAGATGAAACAGGTTTATACTTTGGAACAGTCACTTGTCATCTCTTATAATAGTTTGAGCTACTGGATGTCAAGGGAGCTGATAAAAACCCTCAAGTTCAACCACATAGAGAAGTAAACTCCAGTTCAAAAACATGAAGACTAACCAGTTCAGTTTTAAAGAACATCTCATCTGTTCAGGGTCCAGTTAAAATGTGTTAAATGTCTTGCAAATGCAAATCCAGCTTCCAAATTTGATCTTTTTTTTTTTTTCAAACCTCTCAGGAGCCAATTTGAATCTCTACTGTTCTCTATATTTCGACTGCTGACTCCTCACACTAGTAATGAGATAGCAAGCATGCTTTCAGTCACAGCTATATTTGAGTCATTTTTTCCTTAGATATCCTTAATGTTTTTGCAGCAACTTTACATGGAACACCCTCTGGTTTGTTTTCATTTTATTTCATATAGCCTATTGATTTTGTAAAGAATAAAAAGTGGGACAGTGTTCTGTTTGTTTTCATGTTTTGACTTGCATCCCTCTAATAGTGCAATTGTTTCTCTTTCTTCCAGTTTTAGTGTCATTCAGCTTCACAGGGACCAGGTCGTCTCTAAAAGATGTGATCTCCTCCAAGGTGGTATAGGTTTGACACGAGAGTCCTCCTGCTGTGGGGTTCTCCCTCCCCACATCTTTACTCTCTGTGTATTTATCCACCATCACATCAAATCAGGCATCAATGTTTTCTGGCTGTTCACTGACTTGTGGGGAAATGAGCCTTAAATAAGGGATGATCAACATGACAGCTCTCGAAAACTAATATGTAACAGTTTATTTCCACAGATATCTGCCCTCCAGTGCTGGCAACACTAGTCATACATATCAATCACATATGCACACACATATCACTGTGGCTGATAAATAATGTTGATCATTTCATCAAGAATACAGGAGATCATCCAGAAAACCTGGTCTTTAATTAACAATGTCAGTCTCGCGACCCAGATGCACAGCACTCGAAGACAAGTTAACGATTATTTAAGAGGAGCTTTCAAAGGTAATATAGGTTTGATCTTTGGCTCAGTTTAACTATCACTGAAGCAGGAGTGTAAGCAGAGAGCCAGGGTACATATACTGCTCAAGTCAATAAGCCACAGGGGTACATACTGGTTGGAGTGGAGCCAGAGAGATGCAAACGGAAACAGCAAGGGGAGCAAAAACAGGAAACAAAAGGAGAGGGACAACAGAGGAAGAAAGATTAAGGAACAAAGGGTCCTAATGTAAGTGTTCTAATCTAAAAACATCTAGCAACACTGCAGCTTTTAATCTTAGGATGTTTTGTGACTATAATATTTAAATAAAATACACAATATTTGAACATTTGAAGAGTTTTATACAGAAGATAAGGCCTTTGGATGTCAACTGAGCCATTTTATCTTAATCTATTAGTGTAACAACAGTTGATGAGACGTTCCCAGTGCGGGCCAGACAAAAATGAAACATGCTGAGATGTCTTCTTGAAAATGGTGAATGCAATGAGTGTATTCTTAATTTTATGGAGCAAACAATGAATTATTGACCAATAAAAATGTTTACGACAAGCACAGGGCTTTACACCACTACTTGCTTTTCAACAGCTAGTGGTGCATCACAAAAGAAAGGCTGCAATTATACTTCTGGATACTCTTCCAGGCCTTTAAATGTTCAGTGATCTCATAATGATAGACCTCAAACTAATGTGAATAATATATTTTATATTTAATTATCATGAAAATGCAATGGAGAAGGAAATTCCAGATTAAACTGTCCCTTGAACTGAATAAATTTAAATAAAAGTTAACAACTTATTCCACACAAAAATGTTTGAAATTAAAATGAAAGAGGCCTTTTTCCCACCAACTGTTCTGTCGGTCCATCCGACAAGTCTAGAATCAATAAAAGCTCATTAAATTCCCACCACAACGCTGAGGTTTGGTGTGGGCTGAGCCCTTGGAGGTCATACATTTCCAGACATAGCAGTTGTCAGTTAATGCCCAACTCATGCTGGCAAGAACAGAGGATGAGCTGGTCCTTTTTTTCTGTGGAAATATTTCTGATGTTGGAGATATAGATCAATGCTTTGACTTTCCCCCATTGCTCTCGTCCCTTGTGTTTTCTCACACTGACTGCTAAACATTTCAACTGCTCTTGTGTGTGAGATTCACAGCACACAAAACTGAAAGATATGCAATATTTTATGATGTTTCTTGTTCGGTCTGCAGTTACATCTCAGTGCCTTTCGCTTTGGCAGGACTTTTGAATTCTCTTTGCAGGGCATTTTGGTTAGTTTTGTACTGAAAACACCTTTTAAAAAGATATTTAAAGCAGGCTTGCCTCTGCTCTCTTTTGAAAGCCATAACCTCATGTCTCATTACCAAATGAGAGCACATTAAAAAAACGCAATATAATGAATATTACTATATGTGACTGTAAGGTTGTAACGTCAAATATAACATTCAGTTCTCTAGCAAAGGTGGAGAAGAAATATAAAGCTTTTTATGTAAAGGAAGCCAGCTGCTGTGAACTTGTTTATTTTCTAAGCAGTGACAGCAGAGAGGAAGACAAGAACAGAGGCCCTGCAGCCAGTCAGTGAACCTCAGGATAGCTTCACAAGAGGGTGCTGGTTGTTTTTCTCTCTTTCAGTCAGATTTATGTAGGAAAGACTGTGATAAATGTACCTTCTGTCCATAGAGAGAAGAGGGAGAAGCACATAGACAGGACTTCAGAGGGAGACTTCAGTCTGAAAGGATCATAAGATTGTAGTAGAGTGAGTTCAGACAGTGACATATGAGGGTATAGAGAGAGAAATTATTTTGTATTGATTCAGCCTCACACACAAACAGAATAAGCCCAACAAAGTTTCACCAGCAACAAACTGAAACCTTGCCGTGTTTAAATCCTATAGTCATTCTCTCATGACACATCAGCTCAATGGTGAGCTCACACCAACCTGAAAACAACCAAAGAACACACGTTAGTTGTTACATGTTGTTACAAACTCACCGGCCACATTACAAATTTCACCTGTTCAACTGCTCTTTAATGTCAGCATGTAATCTGATGACCACATGGCCGCAACTCAATACAATGCGGGATAAAGATATGGTCAAGATGACCTGCTGAAGCTCAAACCAAACATCAGTGAAGAAGAATGGTGATTTTTAAATGACTCTGTGAGATCATTCTTTATAAATCTTAGAGATGGTCGTGTGGGAAATACTTTCTGAAATACTCAGATGAGCCTCTTTGGCACCAACAATCATACAATATTCAAAGAGAAAATATCCAGTTCTCTAGGTGAAAATATTATTGTTGTAGGAAAAGAGGTCAGAGATAAATGGCTAGACTGTAGCAACCAATGCAAGCAGAACAACATCTGAATGCACATCTCATCAAACCTTGAAGCAGATGGACTACAGCAGCAGAAGACCACACTGAGTGCCACTCCTATCAGCATTGTTTAGATGGCACGTTCTGAGTAATGTTGTCCATCAGAGGCCATCAGAAGTGTACCCATCTTTTGATGCCCGCTTCCAGCATAATACAGTGCCATATCAGAAAGCTAAAATCATCTCAAACTGGTTTTGTCACAATGAGTTTAATCTACTCAGATGGCCTCCACGTCACTAGATCTTAATCCTATAGAACGCCTTGAGATGTGAGGGAACGGGAGATTCACATCATGGATACACAGTCCAGAATATATGCCACAAAAATTACGGCAGTTCTGAAGGCAAAGGGAGGTCCACCCTGCCAACAAAGTGTCTGGTGAGTATAACCTTTTATACACATTTCCACTGAAACCACACTGGTTTGCGTGACAAGTGATCATTTTGCTACTGATGACTCAACCTCACCTTTGCCTTCCTGCTGCTCCGTGAATACTGTTGATCACAGCTTGCCATTACACTGTCTCCCAAACCATCCAAGAGGCACTTTGCGAAATCAATTTGTCTGAAATTCATTGGGAAGACTGCAGTGAGTCAAGTGCTCCTCAAGTGCAAATATAAAAAGCTTATGTCACAGTTCAAGTGGGCAATGACCAATTTGCCTCGCATAACTGCAGCCTTTCTCCAGCACGCAGCATCACTTTGCTGTTGTTTTAAGTCTGGTGGCTGAGATGTACTTTAACAAGAGAAAACAAGACCCTTGATAAACGAAACATTGATGTCATACTGCAGGCATGCATGTTCTTTGATGTGTGTTTTGTGCCATGCAGTTTGGAGAACATGTAGAAGCGGGTCTCATGGTGTTAGGGTAGTAGGATCTCTTTTTTGAGACAAAGTAAAACAATGAAACAATAAAAGACATTGAAGCTTTTGAAAACCCAAAACAACCCCTCTCAATAAATAAATATAACAATAATTGTATTTTTCATTAATGATATATCAACAGACAATAACATTACAAAGGCAAAAAAAAGCCCAAGTTGGTCTTGATCTGCTGAACACCAGAACAGCTTTAATGCTCCTGATGTACCTCAGTGTTAACTTCTCAAATCTCTGGGAATCTACAGGAAGGTTTAAACACCATTCTTCCCAAAGATATTCCCCCAAATGTTTTGATGATGGTGAATGTTCTGTAACGTGTCCACAACCTCCCATAAGTGTTTGACTGAAGATTGAGATCTGATGACTAAAGGTCACAGCAAATCATTTTCACACTCAAACCTTCTGCCCTGTGAATTAGGGTAATTTCATTCTAGAAAGAACACTCCTATTAATATGCATAGTACGATCAAGTTTATCACTCAGACTGACCTTTCCTCTAAAGAGACAAGGGTCTCTAACTATACCTCTAAAATATCCATGCATATAATAGAGCTGCCTGGTGACCTCATGTAGAGGGGACAAGGGATTCAGGTGTTTGAATGTGAAACTGTTTATTAGTTTGGCTGATTTTCATGAGCTTGCATTTGAAAAAGAAACTTAAACTCATCTGCAATCCAAGTTATGAAGACACTTGACTGGTTTACTAATTTCATAAGTATTAAATTTCATTTCATGTTTATTCATTTACAGGATGCAATTTAGTATACAATAATAGATACTGTAAAGCAGTATGGAAGTAGGGCACACCTGAAGAGACCCACACAGAAATATGCTGACAGTGCAAAATGATGACCATGTTCTGTAACACCAAATATAAACAGCCAGTTAATGATAAACTCGCATTAATACAATTTCTAAAGTGGACATGCTCTGCTTGAAACAGCTCGGTAACGACCAACAGCTGTATCTGTTTCTGCCAGCGTCTAACACTCCCGGTCCAGACAACATTTCCTATCCTGTCATTAGAGAAGATTGGGTCTCTGTTGACCTTTTACTGTAATTATGTTCTGTCAGGGCGGCATGTCTGCTGCTCTCAGTCTAATTCATATTTCGCTCAGACTCCCTGCAAAATGGCAAAGAAATAAGGCAGTTGTAAAACTAAGCTTACAATAAGTAATATCTATCTATCTATCTATCTATCTATCTATCTATCTATCTATCTATCTATCTATCTATCTATTGCTCTTTTGTGTGGCCCTCTACTTTTCCAGGGCAGTAGAAGCTTCCAGCTGAGCACCGACCTATTTAACTCCAAAATGAGACGCCGTTTGGAAGGATCTGTTTTTTAAGTATAGCACTGATGCCGTGATTTGATCTATGAGGGCTTTCAGGGTTTACTGGCCTGATAGCCTGGTAGAGGAGAGGCTGAGGAGAGAGCAAACAGGTCAGCACAGAGGGTTTTGGAGGAAAATGACCTCAGTATGGGTCCTACTTTTCTAAGATGACTGAAGATTGGGGCTAAAAAAAAAGAAAGAAAAGAAAAACACTTTTTTTCTTTAAAGAGTGTAACCAAAATAAATTATGAATAATTTCAAAGCACTTAAGTAGAATAAATTCCTATGGGGATATATGGGCTGCTATATTTTTGTCATATATAGAAGTATTCTGGGAGTGAACTACTTACTACACTGGCCTTTGGATTTCTAGTCAAATTAGAAAGTTGGCAAAAACAAAAAAAGATGTTGGCTCGAATATATGATCAATAAAGATTCATTAATATTCTCTGTATAGTGATCTGGGTTGTTTGTACTGAAATCCTTGGCCATATGTGTAGTCTCCTGCACTACTGAACCATAAAAGGAACTGATAGCCATTTAGGCTGCAAGTTCCACATTTTTAACATGAGTCCCATTGGGATTAGAGGCATGTTTTCTAACAGATGTAATTATGGAATAAAGATATTTTTCAAACAGCAAGTGTAAAATATAGTTTTGAAATAAGTATTAGGGAGAAACTGGGGAACTCAGATGCATGACATGACAGGAGAGTTAAAATTTAAAAAGACAAACTTTACTTCAGGCAAAAAACGGGTTCATACATGGGTGAACAGTTCAGCCAGGCAAACAAAACCAAAGGGACAAGGTAGAGGCAGAAAGTAGGAGGACAAACAAGGCCAAACACATGGGAACACTAAAACTGGATGGTGACTGCGTGATTTTGCAGTCTCCCACAAAAAAAAATACCCAAGGTCACCATCTCACAAAGTGCCTACTTTGTACTTACTGATCAACAGGAAGGTACTGATCAACTCAACACTGGCACATGCAGAGAATAAATAAAGAAATAAAACAAATCCAACTGGGATACATGAAAGTAAAGCATGCAAAGCAAAAGGTTTTGGATGCCAACATAAAAGGAAATTAGTTAAAATATGGTTTGCAGTTGTTAGCATAAAGAGATTATTTGGGCTTTAATAAATCCAGTTCTTTCAGAGTTTAAATAAAACTATTTGGGAATTCAGTAAAGCAACATAATAGCAGAGTGAAGTCCCAGCAATCGTAGAAAGTAAGGCAGAATCTAGATGTTGGGAGTGGTGGTGAAGATGAAGCAGTCTGAAACTTGGATGAAGCTCTCTGATTGACCAGGATTAAGTGGAGATGGAAAGGAGGCAGGTCACATGAACGAGAGTCAGAAAGGCAGAATGACGTAGCGCAGAAATATTATAAGCACTGGGAGCAGAGTCTGATTGGCTTGCATTATTTGAGCATGAAAATTATTAGCCCAGTTTACTGTTGAGAGAACTCAGAAGGTTAAAGAGTGTTAAAGTGGAAATGATGCAAAGAACAGAATAGTTGCAGAAATGTCCTTGAATGGAGGCAAGTGAACAGACATTTTCTTTGCTGAACTGAGCTACAGTGTTTTGGTCCTCTTGTAGTATGTAATATCAATGTAAGTCAACATGGACAGACTTGATGTCTTGATTATTAAACCCACGTCACACTATAAGGTTCGTGAAGAAATGATAAGGCTGCTAAAATTAGGGGCTTTGAGGAAGGAGTATTAGGGCTACATTAAGAATCATTTTGTAAATAATAGATGCAGTTGCAATACTATTTTGAAAAAATTAAAAATTGCATATAGCAAAAAAGACTAAATACTACTTTAAGAGAAAAGTCGAAATGTGCAGATTACAGTTGTTTTAAGACAAACTGCCACGGCTGCTATACCCTCTACAAAATGCCTTGTGTATATGAGTTAATGAAACAAATTGATTGGCCGCCTTGTGATACTACATACATGCTCTTTATTGCACGAGGGGGTAACCTTGCATCGATTGACTCTTCCACATTTGTGTGCTTTTCCATCCCACCAGATGCAGTTTCTGCACCATCTTTTTAACACCCTTATAGTCACCACAACAATGTGTTTATGTGCAAAATGAGCAACCATTTCCTTCTGTGTAACTAATACTGATTCTGAAGAACGATTTCACTGAGGTTATGGGCAGGTTGTCTTAAAACAACCGTTTGTTGTTTAAATGTATTTCAACTTTATTCTCAAAATAGATTTAATCTAGAAATTTCAACTTGATTCTCAGAATGATCAATATTTATTTTGTCCTTATGTGGCCATAATACTGCATTGTAGGCTTTCATTACTGGGAGCAAGTGTTTTATTTACACTTTATTAGTGTCATGGGTTCAGGCAAATTAATTGATCCCAGTTTTCCTTTTCAGTTTAACTTATTAACTACACTAAAAATCTGCACATGTTTACACCCACTCTTATAAAAGACGCTGTTTCCGGACAATTTGGACAGGGTGTTTTTCCACGCTGAAACCAGTGAGGCGAGGGACCGCTGTCTGATCCAGTAGAGAAAGTCAGTTTCAAGGAGCTTCTCGCAGGAGGAACAGCCACACTTGGACAAGCCAATAGTGCAGCAAACCCCAGAGACTCTTAAAAAAAAAAAAACACTGCTGTTTAAGTTGAAATTTTATATTTAACTCCTAAAGAGTTTATGTCATTCAGGATTCGGTCCTGTGCAAGGTGAATCCTGCCTTTTGCCCTATGAGAAGATGAAGCTCTAGCCACCTCATCATCCTGAATCGGATATATGGTTAAGAAAATGGAAGGACAGTAGGATGTTTTGGGGATGTTATTTTAATTGTGAATAAATACTTCTGGACCCTCTGTATTTATTGGTTCACATTCTTTGTTGTCATCGTCTGAATCATTTTTAAACTCATTGCACTTTAAGCTCTCCCCCCATCTTAGTTATCCAAGGAGAAAAAAAATGAAAAAAGGGAAAGAAATATTCAAATACTCATAAGTGAAGAATATCATTCACAGACCACATTCTGACAGGCAAAACAATCACAAAATAAGAGCAAAAAGTGGAGGATCTAAACAAGAATAACTGAATAAAACAGGAATGATAAGAAATATTAGAGAGCATAGAGAAGAGGACCATACAAGTTTGCAGCAAAGTCTGCAGTTTACAGAAAAATATGTGTCCAAAAAATAACTGTCAACTCTGGATACTGACTCAGTTAAAAGTATTTTGTTTAGAGTCCAGTCTGAGTTTTGAGAGATCTGAGGATTTGCATTGCTTGGTACACTCAGACACACACATTTGTAGGCTAATCGACTTGTGCATTCAAATTTTAACTTAACAGTATCATTTTTTTCAATTTAAGATAATGTAGAGCCTTGTTTGAGGGCTGCAAGTCATCTGTGCCTTTAATTTACATTACCAGGCTTTGAAATTACTCTGATGACAGATCATACAACTTATTTAATAAACACCACTGATATTTTGGGGTACTGGTGGATTTTGGAAACCTCAGCCTACACTGCTGAGCATTAATCATTATCTGATCATCAGCACATGTTTTTCCCCTTCAGCCTACAGGTAGTAACTCTTAAGCATCTTTTGTTTTCAGGTGGCATTCACTGCCAGATTGATGAGGTTCCATGGATTCAGTCTGAGAGGGGAGATCTCTATTAAGATAGGCTGAGACTGCAGGCTTTAGGAGATGAGGAGCCTCCCTCTGTCCTCAATTATGGAAAGCAATTCAAACCAGGCTGAAGCAGGGCAGAGAGGAAGACGAGCACAACACCAGCTGAATATAACTCCTGAGAGACTGTTCTGCTTCACAGAGCACTGTTCTGTATTTATGGCCTCTTTTGTCCTATTTATGGACTCTATTAGAACAAAGGGCCGGCTGTTTTGTTTTATTTATTTTGTCTGTGTTTACGAGGGAGGTTTGCCATGCTTGCATCCCTCTTTTCAAGACCAGCAATTTAAAACCCCACAGCATAGAAATAAAATTGTGATAACAGTGTGTGTAAACTGATATACATTTTCTGTGTTGTTTGGCATTGCTTGTATGTCTCCGAACAACAACAGATGCTTTTGGAATTAATTAGAGTTTAGCTTAAATTCTGAAGTGTAAACACTCCTCTTCCTGTCATACCTATTCAACCGCTTGTTAACACAAATATGTAATCATCAATTCACATGGCAGCAACTCTGTACATTTAATCATGTAGATAACCTGCTGAAGTTCAAACAGAGCATCAGAATGGGTAAGGTAGTTCTGAGTATCATTAAAAGTTCTGATTTACTTGGATTTTTCCACAAAGCTTTTTCTAGATTTTACAGAGAATGGTCCTATAAACAAAAATTTCCCAATCCAGTCTTGTGGGTCAAATTTCCATGTTTATGTCAGAAGTCAGAGGAGAATGGCCACACTGCTTTAAACTGATGGAAGGCAACAGTGACTCAAATAACCACTCCTCACAACCAAGGAAAGCAGAAGAGCATCTCTGAAACTTTTGTGTAAAACATTTCTTCCTTGGCTAAAAGACAAAAACATAAAAATGCTGGGATCTTACTGTCATGTTTGTTTTTATCTTTTTTTTTTAATTAATAAGAAATATAACCAATTTTTTTCCAACTGACTGAAACAGGATATTAAAGGGCCTTTACTCTGCCAACACTTTAGCTAAAAAGGTAATTTTCCAGTGAGTTCAGGGTGAATGAGTGTGCTTCAATGAACAGAGTTTCCAGTCGTGGGAAAACATCCAGGCATTTCCTGTTGTGTGTGTGAGACAGCTGCTCCAGACCTGATCCTTGCAACATTATCCAGATTTCACGGGACTGACCTTTTTATGAGTTTTGGCCGATGGTTGCAGAGAGA
>NW_005187455.1:1205616-1208477 GCF_000239375.1 Pundamilia nyererei
GAATGGGTAAGGTAGTTCTGAGTATCATTAAAAGTTCTGATTTACTTGGATTTTTCCACAAAGCTTTTTCTAGATTTTACAGAGAATGGTCCTATAAACAAAAATTTCCCAATCCAGTCTTGTGGGTCAAATTTCCATGTTTATGTCAGAAGTCAGAGGAGAATGGCCACACTGCTTTAAACTGATGGAAGGCAACAGTGACTCAAATAACCACTCCTCACAACCAAGGAAAGCAGAAGAGCATCTCTGAAACTTTTGTGTAAAACATTTCTTCCTTGGCTAAAAGACAAAAACATAAAAATGCTGGGATCTTACTGTCATGTTTGTTTTTATCTTTTTTTTTTAATTAATAAGAAATATAACCAATTTTTTTCCAACTGACTGAAACAGGATATTAAAGGGCCTTTACTCTGCCAACACTTTAGCTAAAAAGGTAATTTTCCAGTGAGTTCAGGGTGAATGAGTGTGCTTCAATGAACAGAGTTTCCAGTCGTGGGAAAACATCCAGGCATTTCCTGTTGTGTGTGTGAGACAGCTGCTCCAGACCTGATCCTTGCAACATTATCCAGATTTCACGGGACTGACCTTTTTATGAGTTTTGGCCGATGGTTGCAGAGAGAATTTTTTTTTTTTTAAGTTTTAAACTTGAACAAAAAAGCAGACCTGCTTTCATTACCCTTGGGGAACTCCAGGCCTCAAGGGCCAGTGTCCTGCAGGTTATAGAGTTCACCCCAGGTCAACACACCTGAATCAAATGATTAGCTCATTACCAGGCCTCTGGAGAACTTCAAGACATGTTGGGGAGGTGATTTAGCCATTTAAATCAGCTGTGTTGGATCAAGGACACATCTAAAACCTGCAGGACGCTGACCGTTAAGGCCTGGAGTCCCCCCCTACCCCTGCTTTAGATCATGTGCCCAACATTATAGCGGCATTTTTCATTCCTTGATCAGTTCTTCATCTTGCGATTATGACAGTTTATTTGGAATTAACAAGATATCATTCATCAATTATTCATAACACAGAGACAAATTGTATAGAATCCCATCTACAATATGGTGAAGTAATTTACTTCAGACATCATTTATACAAAGGGTGAAAAGATAACTTGTAACACATCAATGCGAAACCTGGGTTGCATATAATCTTATGTAAATTAAGGGTTTCATACTGAAGCTCTGCAATAACCTATGCACGGATGTTCTGGATATTCAGGATTGAAAATACGAGCTTGATTTAGGAACTGTCAAGGCCGAGTGGCAGGTGAGTTTGTGGAGCAGACCTAAGCAGACACATGAGAGGCTGAACTCGGTTAAACTAGAAGTGAGCCGTTTCTTCAAGCTGTTAGGAGAAACTACAAACAAAGGGCAAGGGTGAAACTAGACACAGGAGAAGGCAATAAAATTAATCATACAGGGGAAGAAGTATAATTAAACACAAGAAACACTTGACTACTAAGTAAAGCATGAAATGACTAACAATAATTAAAAAAAAAATAGAAACATGAACTTAAACTCTATAAATACAGGAAAGAAACTAGAACTACAATACAACCATGGGGGGAAAAAACTCATGACACTGAGTAAAACTGCACAATTAGGAAAACTAAAACAAAAAATCATAAAGCAACAGAACCTGAAAATAAACAAGAACTTCTCTAGTCTTGATTACACTTTCCATGTCTGTGAATCTGCTCGGGTTCACTTGAATCTGAGTGACATACATTTCATCAGACAAGCACACACCTACTGTCCTCATCTGCAAATTCAGCAAACCACATGTGTGGAACAAAGAAGTCAAGCGTACAAAACAGCCACCATGCATGTGAGAGCCTCTGCTTTCTGAGGGCTGTAGGGCGTACGCACACACACTCTCGCAGGCAGCTGTGCTCTTGGAGTTTTATTCTATTCACACAAATTGAAGTGATGTCTCCTTTGGTTTCGAAGCAAGTTGGCCCTCACTTAAACAATTGCACACACATAGTACAGTGCAATGCTCCAACAAAATGCACGTTCACATTCAGTGTTTATTTGCGATCTTTTTGATCATGCTCAGTAAATATAAAATGTCAAATATATAGTAAGTTGAAAGTCTTTCAGGCACATTTCCAAGCTCTTCCTGTCTTATTCACTCAGAAGCATGTGTGCTACATAAAGATACTTTTCTTCAGTTATTCAAATGGGAAATTGATCCAGAACACTTTGTTGAACCAGTTAAAGCTGAGAAGAGTGTTCAGTGGAAAAAAAGAAGACCCAGACGTGCAAAGTGGTGCAGTGGAGGCTGAACATTTCATGGGTTCATATGAAATTTCTGTGCACCCGGAGCAAAGGTGCCAATTTTCTGTGACATTTTGGCTTGACGAGTGACGAGGGAATGGCATGTTCCTGAGTTAATGAGATTTATCCAGAAAGGCCAATCTGCTGATCGAATGGCATTTCATCCCCTGTTAGACTGATCATTTAGTGGCCAGAACAGCAGACTTTCCCCACAGGCTAAACAAGAGGACAAGACTCTAACTTCACACCATTAAATCCATTATTGGGGTCCTTAAAGAATGAGGGTTATTCATTTGAAAGCCACAGTAAACAGCTGGTTCCTCTGAGTAGTGAAAAGAGGCATGGTTAGATATGCATCACTTTACCTCAGGTAAATACGATAAGAAGTACAGACAACAACGGATAAAAACAGCATAACCAATTAAAAGACAGAGATCTAACAGCAACAACTTGTGCCACAGGAAATCTACTTATTCAACCTGGTTCTGTAATAGGAATTCTAAATAATTATAATATAAATGGCACTAAAAACATCCATTCAAAGTTGAGGATGTTGATGTCCATGTAGGTGTTCAACATATTGTA
>NW_005187455.1:1214165-1216549 GCF_000239375.1 Pundamilia nyererei
CTTTGCAGGTGGTGTCTTGATGCACCTGCAAAGATGCACACACAATTCCACTGATGAAAAACAGGCAACATCAGACCAAACAGCACCGTGTGGCACCACATAAACGGTAGATTAACAATCCCCCTGACCACTAGAAAGTCCAATATCACAAAATTGCTTTGAGAGAGAGGGAGACAAAGAGTTTTAAACATACAACAAACATCTCAATCTGGATTCAGTCCTTGGACTTTGTAGTTATTTAGCCACCAACATGCCCTTAGATGTTCTGTTTTATTTAAAAACACTAGTTTTGGAAAATGTGCCTACTTATATCAATAACATTTGCTGATGACCAACATTGCAAACTCACCTCATGATCCTCGTGATTGACTCCTCTTGACTAAATTATTACAAAATATAGCTTCTTCCTAAGGATTTAAACGGGTTGACATAATCTGTTCTAGGTAGCTTCCCATTCTGAGTACTCGGGCCTGTTGTGGAAGACAGAGTTGTTGGTTCGTGGCTTTTTTGAATGTAAGCAGCTCAGAAAAAAAAGGGGAAAAAAAATCATAATTACCCGTGAAAGGTTTTCAATGACCCTAAGCACAATAACCTTTTATGGAATTACTGTTCAAGCCGAGGGCAAGATGATTAGATAAAACCTGGCACTTCTGCAAAACACAGGGTGCTATAATGGAGAGCCTGTTAAAACTACAATTAGGGAAATAAATGGCAGCTAATGAAGCCACAGTGGTACTCAAATACTGAGTAATATACACAGAATTTTAAAGGTTATCCAACAGGAAATTATGGACTTACCAGGGCAGAACAAAGTGCTCTATTAAATAATGTACATTAAACAGCAAATGCTTCTACCAACCAATTTTTTTAACATCATTTTTAGTAAAATGCCTCTGTAACTCAGATGGACAGGACTGAAACTGGAGCTGCTGTGCTCCAGTTTCAGTTAAGTAACATGGATCACAGATGCTAAGATTTAGATTCTGCTAATTAACTTCACTTGCTATAAAAGCCAGTTGTTTTCAGTTGAGTTTCAGTTCAGATTATAAGTATGAAAATAAACCAAAGAATCTTATCAATTGGAGGTTAACATAAACATTTTCAGCAGAATCTCTCTCATTTAATGAGCTGGGGAAGAGGTGGCTGGCAACGTGGCTTGTAGCTCTGCATCAGCTGCAGACGGGCTCAAGAAGCTTAAATAGCTCTGGATTACTCGGATGCATTGAGGGAAATTGGCAGAGTTATCACCTTACATGAGGTCATATTGGCCTGGTCTTCTGGGATTATGGCTGAGCTTGACTCTGTGGCCTGTCTTAGCTGAAGAGTTTGGAAAAAAGGGAAGTAAAATGGGGCATGTTAAAAGTTTCCTTCTTACACCAGTGGTTGGTTCTAACACTTACTTCTAACACAAGCTGCATCTCAGATTTGTCAAACACAGCAGTTTCTGAAAAACTTTGTGGTCAGTTTACTTTCATCAGAAAGATGTGACAGTCTGTCACCTTCTGTACATAAAATGAAAATATCAACATATGCTGCCTTGTGTGGATAATTTGTTTTTAACTTAATTTGCTTTCGTAGAACTTTAATGCAAGTTTATATTCATGGTGATTCTTTGACAGCAAGCAATGCCAAAATGTGCTCATGCAGTAAACAGCAGGCAAAGCGCTGTCACATGTTGGTATTTCTGTAAACAAACTCAGCACTGTTCCATCCAGGTCTCTCTGTATCCAGGTATCTCTCTATAACTTTATGCACCGTTACCTTAATTAAATAATGAGATGATCCAGGAGAAATCAGTGCTTGTGCCAAAGCATCATTTTAATGAGGTATGGTACTCTTTATTTTACATATACAGCAGGTTTCTTAATTCCCTCCTGAGACTCAGAGATGGTGGCCCACCAGTGGAGTCTGTCTAAATAAAGATGATGTGATTCTTTGATCATATTGGAATTTGGAAGCTGGACATCCAGTTTTTGCTGATGTTGTTAAATAAGCAATATATACCAACTCACTGTCAAGTTGTGTTTTACTGGTGCAATTATTGCTAACAAATAGGACTGTGTATGGGCATAAATATTCTCTATGTCATTATTCCCACCTAAAGAACAGAAGAATGGGACTTTAAAAGCATACTCTTGTCTTCTTATATATTTTTTAGTGATCGTTAAAATGTCTGAGAGCAAAAAGAATTTTGAGAATGAAAGTTTTTGTTTTCTAGCTAATAGGATGAGGAGATTCTTTGGACTAGCAACAAAACTATTTTACAGTGTTGAGTGTCTAAGTTTTCAGGCTTCTTCGTTTCTACCATTTTCTGAGAAACATTATTTTTGTCCTTTCTTAAGCCACCTAAAACTGACTTATTAGTTATTCAAGTGTTAAAAAAA
>NW_005187455.1:1217052-1221978 GCF_000239375.1 Pundamilia nyererei
GTTGTGATATTGTAACAGAAAACAGACAAACTTGAAATGTCAAGTATCATTGAGAGCTTTTCCTAAAGACTTCTTCAAGAAATTCTAAAAAAGCTTTCCTAAGAGAATTCAGACTGTTAAATAATAAAGGTGGTCATACCAAATATTGATTATCAAGCTCATTAGAATTGTTCAAAATCTGCTTTTGTCTTATATACTGTATTTCCATACATATTCAACAAATCTAACCTGAAAATCTGGGCAAGCAACGATTGTGAAACATGTGGCGCTTTCAGATTTCAAAGATCAGAAAAAAAAGCATAAGCACAGGGGATGTTTTATTTCTAACAACAAAGAGACAGCCAAAGGATGAGCTTTCCTCCCAAACAGATGGCTCCTCTTCGCACACTGCCAACCACAGAGAAAAAAGACACAGATGAGGGCAAAGTGGAGAGAATGCCAAGCCAAAATGTCCAGCATCTAGACTGACACTTGCGATGAGGATGTTTGTGGTTTTATGGTTTGTTTGTTTTTTTACTTTATGGAAGTAATTCCACATGTGTCATCCTCTTACTCTCTGAAATATAAACTCAGAACCTGGTTCACAGCTGACATAGATGGTGGGATGGAAACATGTACCAGTGAACCCTTTTCTGTGCATATATAATCAAACAGAATATGAAATATTGAACATAATGAGGAAGCCAAGCCAGAACTGAAGCAAGTGCCTCTCTATTGGCAGTCCAGTTAGTTCAAGCAGGCAGAGTACAGCACTACACAATGCAAATTCAGGAATTTTAATAACTAATCATCCTAAACTGGAGAGTTTTCTCTTTTTCTTTTGTTATTGTGCAGCTGCTACCTCTACATTTCTGGCATGCAAACATTTGCATACAGAATTTGTTCTTGTTTTTGCCAAATAGTTTATTCTGAATAACCCTTGCTATGAAGTGCTTTTAAAGTGGTTTACACTGACATGATACATACCATAATGTACAGCTGTAACTAATGAGAATAGGTGTAATTCATTTCATGTACGATTAGGGCCTTAATTTGTTTGGCCTCTTCACAGTACAACAGAGTATTTTAAGGGGATGGGGATGATATGAAGTGCAGACTTTCAGCTTTAATTCTAAGAGTATTTCATTGTTGAAACCTTGGCACACCAAAAGCAGCCTCAGTGTGTCCTTCTCTGTCCAAGTTCCATCCCTTTCCTGATATATTCTAGTTTGGATTGTGGTTTGGTTTGGAATTTTTGTGCCTTGTTTGGAAATCCATCCATCAATCCATCAGTCAGTTCATCCATACATCCCTTATGTATGGATCAATCATCCCCTCGAATCCACTGGTAAAAACGGATGCCAACATACCACTAACATGCCGCTTTTTCTGAATGCAACCCAGACTGGAATAAAGATCACCTCCTCTCCAGGAGACTGGTTCCAGAGCCCAAGCACAGGATTGAGGTGAGCTTGACTATGTCTATCCTTACGCACTAGTTCAGGCTCCATCCTCACCAGACAGGTGACGTTCCATCTCCCGGTAGTTTGGGAAGTAATGAAAAGGACGGGTGCATTTAAAGTATTGATTCCTCAACGTTCCTGTGTAGACACCGGCAATTTGGTTACAAGAAGTAATTTACAATAAATATGCTTCTAAGTAGTTTTTCTTTTAAATTTGTCATCGGTTTCATACAATTCAAAATTTAGATTGTTTAATAATAAAAGAAGAAACTGAACTAATGAAAAAACTTTTGAACCTCAAGTCATACATGATCACTTCCAGGAAACAAATAAAATGAAGCACTGGCTTTCAGATTTACCTGGTGGAAATGAATCTATTAATGAATAACCGACGCTAACAAGCAAATCTCAAGAAGGTTAACATAAATTTTTCAAGAAGGAAAAAAAAAGCTTAAGCTGGCATGATGATTCCAGGTGGGATTTCTGTATTTCAAAATCTGAAGTTGGGGAGTAAGTTGGGAACGACTGACTTAACAAATGGGCCCATCTACAGTTAAACTGTAAACAATAATACATACACATTTATTTATCACAGGTGTTCAGAAGATTTCATTTTAAGTCAATGTGTAAATATGAATCAGCCCTGTTAATTAAGCTTTAAAGTTATTCAGTAATGTGACAATTTTAACATTTATAAAGTTAGATTTTAGCATTTGCACAGAATATATAATGTTACACTTATATATGCATTCCCAGGTAATACACTGTTATCACCTCCAACAGTGAAAAACACACATTCCTCCTTTTACTGTTGCACACACTAGCACACAGATAAGGTCCGATAGAACAGATACAGCCCACAGTTGGTAATCGTGTGTTACTCTCACTGTGCAGAGCTGTTTATTCATCCAAGTTGACTCCCAGATAGTATCACTGATGCACTGTCGACACTGTCCTGATACAAGTGGAACCACGGCTGTTTTTTAATGAGACAAAATAACACACTCTTCTCACTGCATCCTTTTAGCTCTGACACCAAAGTGTCTGCAAGGCTCTTCGCAGATTTCCTACACAGTTTCATACCTCCTGCTGCTTGAGGCGTGTGTCTGTGAGTTTGTTAAAAACAGAGCGATAAGCTGGCTAGCAGGAGGTACATTAAATGAAACAGTGAGACAGATGGAAAACAGAGAAGGCAGGACAACGACAGAGAGGGTAAACACAACAAGATGCAGAGCATATGGAGAAGCAGGTGGAAAGAAATCCCGCTTAGCCATGCTCCCACTCCTCAGTGGTATTTCATGCCTTCATCCTTCTTAATGCATCGATAGTTATCAAATCATTAAATAAACTTCATCAGATCTCCATGGCTCAGTGTGGAAAGGGAGGCAGAAGATATCAAAAACAATCAACCACCAGCTCCCCACGCATAGTTAGCATGGTTTCAGAAGTGGGATGTGATGCACCAAACGTGGGCAAAAAACATCTAGGCAATAGGGGTTCTCTTAATTTACTAATCATTGCATGTCTTTAGTTTTGGTGTTATCTTGTAATTTGGGTTAGTAAAGCAATCTGTGAATTAATTAATCATTAAAGTCCATAATAACCAAATCAGCAGTCATCACAAGTCACTGGTGGAACTTATCCAGGTTTTGTGGCTAGGATGTTCTTGGAGGACCATGACCTTCTTAAAGGCAAGTCATAATATCAATATAATATTACAGCAAGACAAAGACACTTGCCTGTGCAAGTGTGGGCATGAATGGCGACAAACTATCTCATCTGACAGCAGGTGTGGTCCCTGAAAACCTTTGGTAAGTACAAGTATCATCCATTTACAATCAAGCTTGGTATTTAAGCTCAAACTTCTCCACTACTCATTTGCAGTTTGTTGACCTCATCTAATTGTATTGTGTTGCTCAGGTTCTAATATCTGCTGGTGCCGAGTAATCTATGAAACATTCGTGCTCCTTTCTTCTCCTTTGCTCAGGATCCTCTTTGGAAAACCCATCCCATTATCATTGTGCCTGTTTGCTATTCCCACTCCTTTCTGCGTGCAATACGCTGCTTTACAAGGGCCAAACACAGTCACTGGTATCCAGCAAGGAGAAGGGAGATTGGTCGTTACTGTGGAATTCATCTACCTTCTCAGGAAACAGATCGTAGGTTGCAGAGTGTCCAGAGACTATGAGTCTTTTTGCATAACTAAACATTCCAGCACTCAGTGGCGTTCCTGCTTGCTCGTAAACCTGAGAATACTTGTCTAAGTTTTGATTACTGGTCTGCTTGCACACCTTGCAAATCCACCTGTACCCTGCTGAATTAACTCCTGATTTACTTATATTAAAGTATCAAACTTTTTAGCATTTCCTGGGCCTAAATCAATATAAGTAACATTGCTAAATCATGTCTCTTAAAAAAATGTTTCCGGTAATGCTTCCAGTGATGCGTGCACTTTCCTAACCAAGCAGACAAAACAAAAAAAGTTATTTAATTTATGCTTTTATCACAGATATTTTGTGGCTCCTATAATGTAACTTACATAGTTTATATAGTTAGTTTACATAGCTTACATAGTTAAACATAATGCATTTTTATTTCAGCCCTGAATGATAAGGCTGAAGTCCCCTGAAACCGACAGACTTTTATGTCTATTTTACATTTGAAAACACTTTCAGTATAGATCTAACGGATGATGAAAGTTCTGCAATATACACTTGGGGAAAATCCAGTTATTTATTCAGCAGCAAGGACTCAAACCTTAAAGTCAACCAGATTCAGCTGGAGGCCAGTAGAGGACAGCCAGTGCAACGAAGGCGTTTGCTGATCAGGAAGTCTGGGCTTTTTTGGAAAGCATATCCACTGATCTAGTGTTCTTGACTGTGAATGTCTTGCAGTTGTGCTGCTGCATCTGCGCTTGACCTTTACACTCCCTGAAGGAGGACAAATATAAAGATAAATTCCCCACAGAAAGAAATCAAAGCACATTATTATGATTAAAACTACTTTATGCAGCTTTTTGCCTTGCACCATTGAAAGCGTGACTCCCATTACACTTGACCTCAGTGGCTCACATCCCCTCATGTCACTCAACATGATGAGCTGTCTGCCTTGAAACGGCATCAGACTGAAGCTAAAATGACAAGTGTCTAGAGGAGCTGAAGAAAGCAGGCAGTGAACATAGACTCTGTAATTTCTTACTGATGGTAAGACTATATCTGAACACCTCATGCCTGCAGTAAATGTGTGCTTGTATAACATGCATATACTTGTTGGTACCGTGTAATTTATGACATTTTATTACCTTTAACCCTCTCAGGCTCAAATTAAACTTTTTGTTGCTAATTGTCAATAGGAAATTGTACTTAGTAGTCAGTATAATCTTTTAATGATATAAGTTTGCATATGGTAGAATACTGCATGTAATCATTAGTGTTTAGAAGTATATAGTTGGTGGCATATTGAAAGAATGTCTCATCCTAGGAGG
>NW_005187455.1:1222603-1255367 GCF_000239375.1 Pundamilia nyererei
TTTTTAACTGTTGCAAATCGGCAACGCCTGCCTCGAGAGGGTTAAAGTAAAACAGATTCTGGTGGGACTACTGGTTCATAAGATTTAGGATCACATTATTTAACCTTCTATACAGGAACAGGATTAAATTTCAAATGTGGCTCATCAGCATCCTCGTAGAAGTTAGGTAAAGTTAGTCTGACAAAAGTTGTGATTCTGCAGTCCAACCACAGTTGGCTTCTTCGGGCCATATTTCACTGAGCCGGTGTCTCAACTTCCATTTCATTCTGTTAACGGAGCAATGCAGAGGCTGTTCCAACTGCTGATTACTCTAAGATTATATATGTATGAGGCGGTGATGACAGGTAAACCTCTCAATCCCAAATTTATCTGGACAAACAAGAGAACCCAAATCACAGGCAGACCCCACTGCAGGTTTGACAGAAAACTGTAATGTTTGTTTTTAAGATGTAATCACAGCTTTCGGATTGGCTTTGATTGTGCAGAACAGTGAAAATGACACAGTTTCTGATTCCACAGTCATAAACAGAATACTAAATGGCAGCGTTGGAGCAGCTGCACTCTAAAAGTGAAAAGGCTTTGAAGAACATTTAGAGGATTCTTTTTTTTTTTCTGACTGCAACGCAGAGGAAATCGCAGAAGCTTTCTTCAGAGGTTTCACTCTGACTGTGATGACATGATTATATATGAGTTTGCGTCCATTTAAGCTCTGCTCCTTTTGAAAAAATGCATTGATCAGTCATGTTGTGGTATGTAAGCTTGCATCACTGCTGATATATTTCAAAAGGAGTCTTCACTGCACACATTCTGCTTTATATGTTTTCTGCCTTTTTACAAATATTTTCACAAGGTGAGGAAGTCTAGGGAGAAAAAATGGGACAAAAAACTTAAAGAAATTCAGTATATATTTAGCTTCCTGACAAAGTATCTTCTACTGATAAACCCTTTGGTGTTGGAGCTTCTTTGATTGCGCTAGAAAGTGAAAGTGTAGCCATCAGTTGCTTGTATATTATTCAAAATTTTTGTAGGATTTAAAAAGGCTCAGCAGTAATGCAAATAATTCATGACATGCACTGGACCTTCAAAGAATCTCAGATAAAGTACATTTTTTAGAGCATGCAAGACCTTCTCAAATGAAGAACAACAAAAGGGGAAAATAATTTTTAAAAACTAGGAGGAGATCCAAGCCTCCTTTTTCCATTTCCCTTATCACTGCGTGCACACAACAGAATGAAATGCAAGAAATGACAAATTTACAAAGGGACAGGAATGCATTAAACAGGCTGTTCACTGTGTGTCCCAAAGTGAATACAGTCCTTTCATCTGGCTGGGTTTTGTCACCACTTCTTGATAATCATTTAATGCACATGAAGGACCCAATTTCAGCTGTTTGTTGCAATTTAATATGTTAATCTCGCCCCTGTTTGGAAGCAATTTTCAGTGATTTGAGTTTGTCTCTTCCTACATCTTTCAAGTACATGTTGACTTTTTGCAGAGACTAAATTTACTAAAAATCCTGCTGCCTAAAACAAGTACAAGAATATCACAACACCAAAAACCCACAGTGGACTGTATTTAATTTCCTGTACATCTAACCATAATTCGGGAGGTGGGAATTAACGAAGCACAAATACTTTGTTACTGTACTTAAATACAATTTTCAGGTATCTATACTTTACTTTGGTAGTTTTTTTTTATTTTCACTGCTTACATTTTAAAACAAATATTTGTACTTTTACATTTCAAAAAAGGTTAGTTACTTTTGCTTTAACGCAATTGGGAGGAGTTATTATTTCGTCACTTCAAGCCTTCGAACATCAAACTGATTTGAGCCCAAATAGAAACAAATGAATGGCACTCATGTTCGTTTATTAATCACCAGAAGATGTCGCTTAAAAAGAGATGATGTGTGTCAAAGTCAGGGGTTATAGTGGGATGGTGTTTTATGTTTTGTTTTTGCCTGTTTTATGCCACAGCACCTGAACAACTCAGCATCTGGCTAACTCTATAAAAGAAGAGCAAACATAAAGGGAGTGACTTTTTAAAAGTGTTAGGCAATTTAAAATGCAACATTTCTATCAGCTCAACAAAGAGTTTGTCTGACAGTGTGCTAGCTAAAGATCCAATTGCTGTATTTCACAGGGAGAGAAAAGAAAGAGACCGAACTTCACTTAGAGATGGAGAAATTTAGAAAGACAGGACAGGAGACGAAGAAGAGATGTTATATTTAAAGGTAAGGACTGCTCAGTGGTGTTTAATAAACTCGAAATTTAAAGTCCTCATGTTTTTAAATCAGATATTGGGTTTGTACATGTGACATTGTGTTTTTTCATAGTGTGAAACATGCAAAACAAACTGAAGTAGACTAACTGTTATTTAAAGGCAACATGACAATACTCTGTTCTTTACTTTAAGTCCATCACAGTAGACTAAACTAATCTAATCTGTTTATCCTGCACTGACCTGCAGTGTGTGGCTGCTGCACTGGTTTCATGGTCGGAGGTAGATTACATCAAGTGGAGCAGATGTAGTGTAGCAAATATGAATTTTGGCTGATGATGCTTATATTCATCAACTGAATTCCACCTTTATACCATCTAGAAAAAAGACAGCATAAACAGTGTACTGTCAGTGTAGAGGATGGAAATCAGCCAGGACAGCTCATGAAACATCTGCTGACATCTGGTTAAATTCAGTTGTGTGCATCCACAAAGAGCAGCAGGTCAGCTGTGCACTAAGAAAATCTACTCGAGCTCTCAATATAAATTACTGTGAGTTGTGATTCTTTTCCTCAAACTGAGCAATTACAACCAATTTTAGGGTTCCCCCATCTGCTGAATCCCACTCACTGCTGTTCAGAGGCAAAGTCACCCTCTACAGTGTAAGCAACAGAAAATAGACATTTTTTTATTTTTCTTCTTTTTCTTCAGATTCAAGCTGATTATAAGCAGAATAAAAAAAGTTAGACTGAAGTTTGTATTCTTATCTACTGATATTTTCTTATTATAATGTTTTAATGGCAAAATGTTGTGTTAGGTTTGCACAAAGATAGAAACATCTTCCAAAGAGCTACTCTTTAGTTTGTTACTTTGAGTATATTTCAGAGACTGTACATTTTTACTTTTACTTGAGTAAAGAAGTTAAATCAGTACTTTTACTGGAGTATTTATAAACAGTAGTGCTTGTACTTCTACTTAAAGTATAGAATGTCTATACTTTCACCAAGTGTGCATAATTCCCACCAATCCTAACCTTCCCACCATGATATCCTTTATCTATTGTACCACTCTCTGTTACACCATGAGTAATAACTGGACAATACACACACATGAACACCAGCATAACGGTGTATGTAGTTACAGTTATGTTCTGTAGATTTATTCATAAACCATATGTGTAAAATGCACAGGCACACATTGACTCATTAGTGCTTTGTGGACCATTAGAATGCTCCAAAGGGCACCATCAGCAGGTTTAATGACTCAAAGTAGTGAATGAGGCCTAAAAGACTGGCTCCAGCTGCCCGTGTTAGGAGACAGTATCAGTGTGGTAATACTCCTTATTCAATTATAGAGACTGATTTTTTTTTATTTTTTAGATCAGTTGTTATAATGGGCGAAACTATCAATAGAGGCCAAAACTATAACAGGCTGTCAGTTTTTTTTAATAATAGTAATAATTTCTTGTGCTATAAAGTTGGGCATTTTAGCTTGGGGGTCTGTGGTGATTGATTGGAACCAGCCTTTAGTGTTTGCCACTTTGTTGGCTTCATTTTTCAGATATGGAGGTGGCCTTGTGATACACAGACCGAACCGTGCAGGGAATGCAAGTTTAACAAGTCTCTCTTACACGTAAGCCCAGTTTGTTCTTGTTGTTGTGACTCTCATGGACCGTGGCCAAAAGTGCTGGTGCACACCAGGCTTTGGTATCATTTTGGCTTTCATGAACTGCAGATTGTGACAGCTTGATAGGCGATGTTCTGGAACAGACATTCAAGAGCAAACTGGGGAAAAAAAACCACAACTTGATATCTTTTCTTCCTGTTTCTACTTCTACTTCTATACCACTGCTGATAAACTGCCTTTTTTCTGGTGTTGTCGGAGCCAATATGACCATAAATTTATCTTCACTCTTGAAACCCTGTCTATGTATAAAACTGCTCTCTAGCAGACAGCTGGTCTCTATTTAACATTCCATGCTGTCATTGCTCAGATAACATATTTTCAATTAACAGTATCCTTTGCTCCTAATGCTGGCCTCAAACCTGAAGCTCACAGTTCAGATTAATTTAACCTATTACCGATCGACTTTACTCCACTATTAATTTTCTTCCCGTCACTTCAAGTTGCCGAATTTCATTGATGTTCAGTGATCTCTGTTTATCATGTAGCTTCTTGTCTCTTCCGTGTGCTCATCTCTCATGTGCTCAGCAGGTCATTAGCATTTCAGGTTAATCCTTTTCAAAGAAAATCAAAAAGCGCCCACCTCAAAATGCCTTTATTCCATTTTTATAATGGTAAAATAGTTTTAAAAACATTTAACATAGGAGGTCTCAGTCTTAACTAACCCTAACTATGTTTTTGAAAAAAAAAAAAGCATTTATTTAGAATAAATAAAAAATGCTTTTTTTTTCTTGTTTGTGTGTTTCCAAGATTTGGTAGAACAATTCTAAAAATAATAAAATAAAATAATATGTTCTGATAGCAGACGTTGTCGTAGTTGTGAAACATTGCCTATGCTAAGACTGTCAAGCAAAGTGCTAACTCCAGAGCTATTAACAAAACAATCCAAGCTGCAAAAACTAAACAACAATTCAGCATAACTGATGACACTGCACTAAAATAAGTTAGTCTTACTTCAGCAAAAATGAAGTTTTTTTGTTTATTTATTTAATTTTTTCATTATTACCACTGCAAGTGTCTTTGGCCCCACAGACAAAAGGAAAAGTTTAGTTATCTGATTTATCATCCTCTTCCTCCAAACAGACAGAGAGAGACAGAGGTAGAGGCAGGCAGCTAAAATTAATTTTAGCTCGGGTGAAAAATTGCCCACATGACGACCTTCAGTGCAACAGTGAGCAGAAACACAACAAAAAGACAATGCAAAGTCCAAAACTGCCACACAAGTAAAACAACTGAAGACTGTATAGTGTAATCAAATGGTAGCAGTACCTAAATTGTGGTTAAAATAAACAGGTTAAGGCTCTGCCTAAGTTACGAGTGCTTTTATGGTAAGGGACTCTTTACTCTAATATCCAGGCTGATATTAGGAGTGTGACACTGAATAACATGTATTTTAATATTGAAACTCGAAATATATGAATATCTACAGAAAATGAAAATGTCTGAAATATTTTGTCTTTGACATTACGCAGAACATATTAATTTTGTGTGTAATTTGTCTCAGACCAGAACCAAGATGAACAAAATAGATTTCTGTAACTGAGCAATCATTCCTATCATTTGGTCCTCCAGTCTAACAGCTACTACAGTCTAATAGTGAGATATTTATAATTAGAGCTATTTTGTTACATTTAGTAACTTTTGAATGTGTTGTATTGTTTAATATAGTTTAGTTACTGTCCCTACTTTCTTGGAGCAACGGTGAGCACATAATTTCTTCAGGGATTGAATAGTATTCTGATTCTGAATACCTGTGAGCCTGTCTGAAATGACATATAGGGGCATTTTCACTAGTGAGAATCAATAAAATCTGTCTTATATATGAAGCAAGGGAGCAAGAAGCAGGACACACACACAGCTTTTGGCCACTAGAAAGGTCTTTGAGTCTTTTCCATAGCAGTTCATTCTTCTCAGTATAAATGATAGACAGGCTGCTGACATGTGAATACCTGACTTTTCTTTGCTCCTCTGGATACACACCACACAAACTCAACATTGTGCACTTTGTAAAGAGCATGGATACACTTGACCTATCAGGAAGGTTTAGCAAAGTCTCTTTTGGATGGTTCACAGCTTTCTAGGTCTGTTCTGTGTTCCATGCACAGGCTACAAAGTCACCTGCTCTCCGAGTCATTCTGTCCCACCTTTCTTCCTGGAGCTGAACTAGAGACCAAACCTCTGTCTCTTACAACTGCTTTTTGCTTTTGTTTTCACTCAAAGTACGACATTAAAAAATGTCAGAAAGCTTTATCCTCTGCATTTTCAAGGTTTCAGGTTTCACCCCGTCTAAAGGGGCTAGATTCATTTTCTGAAGTAGAATAGTCACCCCCACCCTGTGTAACTAAACATGTAGGTAAACAAATATAAAGACAGAAGGTCTGGCGGTCACCACCTTGCATCATCCTGCCAGACCACAGAGTATGTTCAGTTTGAAAGTAGTGTGGAGCATTTGGTTTTGTTTCCATGAAGGTCATCACACTATTTCCCTCATCTAGTTTAATATTGCACACAACCAGATCCTTAACCTTCTGCTTTGGGTTTATATTGCAATTGATCAACGGCAATGAGTAGTTGACTGCAATTAAAACCAAACATCAGTGTCATCAAACGTTAACTATACTTATGAGAAGTGAGAACAGAAACAGTATCCAGATAATGCTTCAGTCTCGTTTCCTCTGTTTTCCCTTCTTAGTTTTGCATTTCTTCACCCTCCTATTGTCTCCTACATGCTTCATCCTGTCCTTCTCACATCTCTCTATAGCGCATTACTTGTCATCGCTGTCTTAGATAAGTAATACCCCATTAGCCTGGTGAACCTGGAACCACTGATGCACAAAAAAGCTCCATTACCATCCTGTAATGCCGTTAGGCTCTCCATTAATTCGTCATCTCCATACACTGCTGGTTTACCACAATAAACTGCCAGCAGCAGGCAGTTCAATCAGCCAAATGATTAAATGTGCACAGATTCAGTGACTGATATGGATTTGAGATGAAAATGTATTCATAACACTTCACAAAGCTATGTAAATTTTAGAAGATGAAGCTGCAGAGTTACCTACTGAGATTATGTCATTTGTTGGCTGACAGGAAGAAGCTTAAGGTTCATATAATTAAAAGAAGAGCTACTTTAGGAAGCTGTGTATGCAATAAGACACAGTTACATTTGGCTTACTGCTTAAGAATTACTTATGAGCAGCTTTCATTTAATGACATTACTTTAGCAAAATACATGATTAATTACAAACTTTCACTGAGGAAAAGGAATATAAATCACAAATTAGTATCTCTCCTAGATTCATATAGTTATTTTCAATATTATTTGATCAATCATTCCTTTTTGGCAAATGATGTTGAAAACAACAGCTGAATATAATTTAGAATGTATGAAAATATAAAGTAGGATGGACTGATAGGATCTTTGCAGGTAATATAAAAAAGTAAAATAAGAGAAACTGCAATAGGAATTTATGGTGCACTGCACAAACAATTGCAAATCAAGACATATGGAAAGGCAATGAATTCAAAGTTTCATTCTTCAAATGACAAAAACGTCCTATCCTAAATATGAGATCACTGAAGGTCCTAAATTTAAAAATGTATTTTTATTGTCAAGTTTGAATGAAAAATTAAGGATTCCACGTGTCTTTAATGACACTGAAATAATGTAAACAGCAAAAATAAAACCCAGAACTTAACCATCCAGTCATCCAAGTATAGAAATATTGGATCGTCATATCTTGACTTGAAAAGTAATGTAGCTAACCCAAGTAATGGAGCTATTTCCTCAAGTAAAAGTTAGGAGATTATCACTGTGAGCACGACTGAACCGGAACAGAGAAACCCCATTGAAATGGTTGGTTTTAGAAGAAAGAAATGAATAAACATATGTTACTTTACACTTCAGAGTTACTTGCAACTTGCAGAGTTACAAAAATAACAAAAAGGAAGCCATGCTGTACTTTACCTCCTGTAAGAGTGAAAATCAGTTTACTCAGATTAACACAGCTCTTGTCAGCAGGAGATTGTCTGAGAGGAAATTGGTGTTGGCAGTGACAGACAAAAAGGACGTCAGAGACACAAATGAAGAGACGACAAAGAGCTGAGGTAGACAGAGAGAGAATTGTTAGCTTGGATGTGGATGGAGAGTGGGTAGGAAACCAGAGGTTATCGTTGTCCCTGGTCTTGATCACTGCATCATAAGCCAGGATTGAGAAATCTGCCGAGCCGTTTCAGAGAGATTTTTGTCGCCTACATAAATTTAATGGAGCACTCGCTGAGAAATGAAATGGCAGCCTCATATGTGGGATATTTACTTTATAGTGCTCCTGTGCCTAACGGTGGGGGAAGAAAGAATTCAACTTTATGAACAGATTATACACTAAACAAACCCACTATAAGGGTCAGAGGTCACCACAATGACAGATTCACTGACTGAATGCTCTTAACAGCAATGCAGTTCAGATAGAGTGAGAAATCCTTAAACCAATTTTGCTGGTTATTGGTGAGATTTATCCACATCTCTTCCAGTATATTTTTGCCTTGCTGGAAACTTCCTTTTATAAATGGCAAAGCTAAGGTTGATGTGCATTGTCTCCCCAGAGTTGCACATTGAACTAAGGTCTTTCCTATCATCAGACCCTCTGACTCAACTCCATATTATCTCAGCACCAGTTCTGGCTGCAAGATCCTCATCTCGCTGGATAATGACAGAGTAAATAAAGGGTGAATGTAGCCTCAGCAGGTACAGGCACATCTTATTTGCAAGAAATGTGCTTGTTTTGAAGTGGTTTGCATACAACAAAAGGAACCGTATGCTGAATTGATTTAAATTCATGTTATAATAAATGTTGCATGGTTTAGTACGTCCTCTCTGTCCCAAGCAAATTTACCCTCTGGCACTTATCCTGTTCTCTAGCTAGTAAAAGTCATACCCCCAAAGTGGTGTTTTCTTCCAGCTGAGTGGCTCCTGTCAGTCACTGCAGATGGGTAAGCATTGCTCCGAAATCGTTAAGGCTCTGAGGCATCTTGGCTCAAAGACTTGCAGCTAATATCACGCTTCACAAACCGGTCAATACCCAGCAGCTCCGTGAAAAAGCCCAGCCTGAGCCTAAATGCCCCCAGAACACTAGAGGACATGCTTTCATTCACCCCACTGCTCACTGAGGTCAGAGCCACCAAGAACAAATCAGCTGTCATATGTCTGGGAAGTGTAAGAGCACTCACTCAATCAGCAAGACAGCCAGACAATAAATATGAAAGTCAGTTTTTCAGCTAAAGATCGCAGCTCGGGTGGTCGACTGCAGATTTTTGTTTGTTTGTTTGATGTCACAAGCTTTAAAATCATTAATCAGTAGTGACCGGCTGATTCTGCTTATAATCTTATCCAATTGAAAGTTAACATATTAACGTAATAGGGACTTTTTTGCAAATAGCCCAGCTTAGACATTCGTGCCAAATGAACACGAAGTGACACACTAGTGAGATTTATAGAAAAAAGTTTTGTGTGGCCTGAAGCATGCGAAGATTATTTTAATGCTTTTGAACCTTCATTCACTAAGGACAGTAATCAGCAATTGTGGGAGACTATCAATCCATTTTCTTCTGCTTATCCAACTAAAGGACACAGGAGCCTATCCCAGCTGTTTTAGGACACACTCTGAACAGGTGCCCAGCCTGTCATGGGATTAACACAGACACACATATGCACAGGGACAAACAAACACACACAAAGCCACTCTAAAATCATCAGTTGTCTTTGGATTGTGGGAAGATTTGGACTGTGGGTAACAGAAACGCACCCCATAAACCGAAACAAAGTGGTGGAAAAATATTGTTTCAAATCTTATAAAAACTTAAATGCATCTAAAAATTTAATATAAAGTGAAGAAGACAAAAAATGCTAACAGGAGGTGAAACGGTCTGCTTCCAGGTGTTTGCAGCAGTTTTTCTTCTGAATGTATTAAATCTCTGCAGGATCAGTGTGAGCATCTCTGAAGTAAGAGAGCTGTGCTGATTTATGCATATGTCTCTGCAGAGAAGCAGCTTGGGTTTTATCCACAGCTGTCTAACATTGTGACAGGTAAGCTGTCAAACATGGAGGTTTCAAATAGCTTTTTGTTGTTACACAGTGACCGTCCTCAGGATGAGCCCTTGGTTTCATCACAGGCATTTTATCTTATATCTGAATATTTTTTTATCATGCCAAATTATTATGATTTTTTTTATTATCCAGTCTCACAGTGGGCTGTGTGTTTGTAGCAGTAATTACATTATTATGCATACTTTGACATTAAAGCGTACACCAAAATATTGCCATATGTAGACTAGTAACAAGGAGTGCACAATGCTGATTGGATAAATTTCTATAACATAGAGAGTATCCAGAATTTTCATCAGCTTCACAGACAGATATGCTGTTTATTTGGACTAATATGGAACTATCCTCTTTCTTATGCATGCTCCATTGTGGTCTCATAATCAGTTTTTGACTTGTGTTTGGTGCCGTGACAGTCATTAAATTAATCTGCTGTCATGAGTGATTGCTGGGGCATTAATATATGGAAATTTAGAGTGGCTGATATTTTGGTAGGTTGAGCGGTGCAGTAGCTCTGTCATGCAAGTGAATGGGGGGAAGGGATTGCCTTGAAAAAGTCAGAGCCCTGAGGCCCTGTTGTACTTTAATTTGCCCTTGTATTACAACCTCTGTTTTCTCCACATTCTTAGGGTTGACTGAAAGCTAAGCTACCAAATCTTACATTATGCATGTACACAGTTTTCATGGATGACATTGATTTTTCAAAACAAGAAACACAAGCGCTGTATGAATCAGTCTGTTTCATCAATGTTTATTAAAATTATTCATGCATTAGCTGTTTTGGAGTTCAGCTGAAATACAAAGAAACCAAGCATTTCTCATGGCCAGTAATGAAAGTGAAAAAAGTGAAGTCAATAGTGGAAACAGCCACTTCTGTGAAATTAGCCATGGCAGCATTCCATGTAGAGGAATTCTACCTAAAGTGCTCTTAGTCATATTATTTAAGAATTAGCTGCACATTCAATTGAAACAAATAATCAGCTAGGCAAACACTGCTGTTACCAAAGTGAAGATGCACTTTTCTGCAAGAAAGTGCTCCAGGCTGCCAAATAAACAATGCATGCCAGTGGTTTGCAGATACCCCTCATAAATAAGTTAGTTTCTTTGTTGCAGGATAAATTTTCATTAATATTCAAGGTGACCAAAGACTGAACATTAACAACCAACACTATTCCCCCTTTTAAGGTGTTAACAAAGAAATCTGTGAATTTCTTTTTTTTTTCCAATGCAGTGAATGAAGAGAAAAAGAGCAACATCACCGGTTTAAATGCTTACCATTTCATGGCTATCACTAGACCTTGACTAAAAGATCATGCTTTTATTTATGTATAAATAACATTTTCTGCTCAGGAAAAAAATCTAACTCCAAGCAAATCCAAAAAACAGCTCTGCATTTGCTAAATACTTCAAAACTGACAGCATTTTTCTCAGTGGAAGTTACACTGAACATCTCTTCCTAATATTTATGATAAACACTTGTAATTGTAATTAGGAAAACAACCCATACATCACTGTTACCCTGTAACCACTCATACCCACTTCATAATGAACCGCAAAAAAGCAAAAAGCAAAATCAAAACACTGACCACCATTAAAAACTGTCCTTGGTCGTCATTACACGGGGTAAAATCAGCAGTAATTCCTGGATCAGATTGTTCTGCAGTGGTCATGGGTATTTATTGGCTCCAGCTCTCGTTGTCAGTGATGGAAATGTGGTGGACATACAATATTTTTCCCCTTTTTTTTTATTTCATGTCCAAGTACTTAAACCAATAACAGTGCATATGAGAAAAATGTTAAGAGATGCCTGACAACAACATGATAATAGTGTCAATAACCCATACGATTGTACCATTAACAGGATACATTTGTAACCTCACAAAATTCATATTTAGTTTAGACTGTGAGAAAAGTCTTGGATTTCCCTGTTTTGTCATTTGGCAAGTTAATAATAAATATAAAAAAACAGGATGAATTTTAGCTTTCCCCAAAGACAAAATCTTTACACAGACAGTGAAGTGAAGCAGAGTGCGAGTACATCAGTCATTGGTGGGCTTTATTTGGTATGCAACAATAAAAATGATTTCAATAAATGATCCCTGACACGTGGCTTCAGAGGGCCTCAAATACAGCTGCAAAGCAGAGGGACAAAGTCAAGGCAAAATAAGCACTAATGCACCAAAAACACAATGTCAAAGTAATCTCAGTTATTTTCACTTTGATACAATTCATAGGAATTCATTAGCTGTTTGAGTTGCCACCAGGCAGATTTGGAAATGACATCCAGTCAACTACTATAGGAACATGCATAATTTATACCATTTTTTTTTCTAAGAGAGCAAAAATGGCATGGTTTGGTCGAAAAATATTTTTCACATTATAACCCAGATGGTAGATTTGTTGATTCAAAAATGAAAAAATAATTCTGCATCGAGGATGAAACAGCAGGAAACAGAAACTAGCAAAGATCTACTTAAAGGAACACTATTAATATGTGACTTCAGTAAATTAGGTTGGAAAAGGCTGTACTCAGTTGTACCACAAGAAATCGAATGGATGATACGTTTGTTGCATAATGTACAAAATACTGTATTTGTTAGTTTTGATCAAAAAATATTCTCAGTTCTCAATCTGAATAAAAAATATAAATTAAGTGAATTTATTAATCAGATTTTTTAGTTGCTTCATAGGTGCAGCATATTTAGACAAACTGCTCTCAGTAAAGGGAACCAAATATTGGAATAGCATACGAATGGCAATGAAAGAAACCTCTACACATCCTCTACACAAACAATGTATGATGGCAAACCAGATCTGTGGTCACATTTAGCTCACCTTTGTAAGATACTGAATTTGCTTTTGTTTTATGTTGTGTATCTTGGTTATTGTAAAGTTTCATTTGCCCAGGGACCACATATGCCTTTGTGCATGGCATTTGCCTGTTCTACCTGTGCCTGCATGGGTCCTCTCTGGGTTATCCAGCTTCCTTCCACAGTACAAAGGCCCACAGATGTCTGCTGAGCCCAGGACCTTCTGCATCACTGGGTGGCCTAATAAAGAAGAAAATCATCATATTTTTCAAAGATCCACTGAAATGATGGATAATCACTAGATGGTTTTTACATCAGTATTTACACAGTGAATCCGCTGATGACACACAGAAATATTTGAAAATGCTGAGTAAATATTATCCATGGAAATATTTACAGTCAGCTTGGTCATTACCCTACAGGGCACTGAGTGTCATCCTGTCACTTTATAAAGTCTATGCAGAGTAGAAACTTTTTGGAAATGTCATGCTTTTTAGAAATGAAGCAATGATAAGCTTAATGCATGGTAATTATTGCTTGCACACCTCCGGGATACTGAGATAAGAAAGCGTGCTCTCCCACCCATCCCCCTGGAGATTGCAGTTAGGGTTCATCAGGACAGATTCCTCATGGCACATGAGCACTTTCCCTCCTCATGCATTGGACTTCTTAACATACCCTACACCCCACTCGCAAACCTACAATTGGTCAGGACATAGGTGATGTGTTACAATAACACACTTATTTGCTCAGGCTGTAACATTTTACACACTGGTTTGATTAGAAACTCTGCAGATCATGCTTTCACTTACATTTTGCAAATCTCCCTGCCTGCTGTCAAAAACATGCATCCAGGCTCAAAAACTTCCTTGAATCTTATCCTTATCTGTCCCTTTGCAAGTTGTACCTCAATCAGATGTTTTTAGTGTTTTAGTGAAAAGTGTATAAATATTTGCCAGATGTTTTAGTCAGTAAGCTTGGAGATTTAACCACTCTTCTTAGCAAAATTGGTAGAATTTATTAAAGATGGTTTGTTAGATTATAGATCATGATGCTGCCATCACCATGCTTGACATGAAGGTTACCATTATTGACAGCAGGTTGTTAAGATTATGAAGCTTCACCCTTACTCCTGTGTCTTGTCTTCTTGTCAATCTTCCTCCCCTCTCACCATTAAACTTTTCTCCAGACTTGGGAAGCTTGGTTTCCACCCTCTTAGTCCATCTACAACTTGCTTCATTGTGGACAGTGATGCTCGTGTTACAACAATTTCCAGTGCATGGCAGGCTTGAGACTTTGGATTATTCCTGATCAGCCTAACCAATTTCCTAACTTTTCTCTTATCCTTTCAATTTTATCCCAACTTAAATCTCTTCTCTGTCTTCTGTCTCTGTCTGTTCACCGAGTTTGCTGGACTTTCTCCATTCTGATTGTATTGGTCAATTATTCAATTATTCAAATATTTTAATGAGTGTATGCATATATTTGAGGCTATACGTAGAGTTTTAAGCCTGTGTGGATTAGAGAAAATCCAAACTAAATTCAAACTTGTTGACCTAATTCTTTTCTTTAAAAGTCATTTTAAAGTCATTAAAGGTGCATGCTGTACAATCATTCCACCCTGAAAGAACAGAAATCAACCCCCCAAATTACCATGACATTCATGTTCATGATGGTTTTATGTAAACATCTGACCACATCTGGATATTCCATTTCTGTACCACTCTTTGCACGGCACCAAGCCAACGTCTCTTTGTGTAAAAGCTTGCCAATAAATGTAATTCTTACTCTGAATGACCTTTTTGCTGACATATAAATACTCAGAATACCCAATGCATGTTCTTTGTGCGTGATAGGATGAGAGTGGGTTTCAGCTTCTCACTTTCAGAAACGTTTAAAACTAAAATTACACTTCAATAAGATGCAGGCAGCTTCAGCCCGTATCTCTAGTTTCTCTGTCACAGTGCTTACTCATTCATATGCAGCCTGCCTCCCTGCTCCTGAAAAGCCTCTCTCACATTCCTGAGTGGCTGCATGGTAAGCCATCATGGCAGATAAAACAAGCACAGCGACGTGATCCAGGAATAGTTATATTAACTGTGATAATGCCACAAAGACCGCCGTATTATCTACTTCTTCATTCAGAAGAAGTGAGCTATTTACACAGTATTCACATCAACGTGTGAAAACCCAATTTAGACAGAGAAATTACTTCTCTCACCTCCTCATTATGTGTTGGTTTCAAATGACAGATGACTGCGCAGCAATGTCGGACTTTTCAAGTGAACAATGAAGAGTATTTTTTTTAGACAGGTGGTGTTTTATCAGGCCTGTTTTTTCTTGTCTTTTTGTTTGAGTACAAAGACTGGAGGTGGCGAGAAGAAAAAAAAACAATACCTGAGGCTTTCTGTCACAATCCAAGATCATTGTTTCGATTTGGCAGTTTTTTTATTAGAGTTTTAAAGGTGTTGCCATATTGCCATATACATTTTAGAAGCAATAAATATTTATATCTGTTTATAATTGGTTGGAGTTTAGATGTTCCCATGCTTGGACTCGAATGTATCAAATGAATATAGAGATGAAGAAAATTTGAAGCCTAGATTTTGATTTCTGGCTTCCATGAGCAGAGAATAAATTGTTCTGGATGTTGGAGGAGTTCGGACTATTGTATATAAATACTTGCAAATTACAACTTCAGACCTAATTAAAAGGACTTCTGTTTTCATGCTATGAAGCACTCATTGCCAGCAGGAATTTATGCTGTCAAACCAAAGCCAGTGTAGTGCTAAAATCTTTTCATGTGATTACAAGAGGGCGTAAACTCATTATAATTATAATTCTTCATTGATTAAAGCTGATTGACTAAAATACTTGGAAAATAATACAGATGGTGATTAGCTTGTATGTTCAAAGTGGTTATATATTTGTGCATTGACCTTATTTTAACCAGTTTATGGTGCATATGTTGCATTTATTGCCATAAAAATATTTTCATGTATTTTTGGGACAGTTTCTGAAAGATTAAAGTAACAGCGCTGAGAATCAGACCTTTAATTTGAAGTCATCCTTTAAATTCCTGTATCATCCTTCACTGTGCTGCTTTGGCTGATTTGCAGTGACTGAGTAACTGTGCTGGGGATCCCGTCACTGACCACTGGACCTGAACTGTTGGATTACACAATGACAAACAGACCGTGAGCAGGAGCCCCGAGCCCAGTGGGACCTAAGATGACTCTTTTTCTCAAATGTTGCTGGAACACAATAGCCCAGCCTGCAGTGGGTTTTCCATAGTTTTCCACCAAAGGATTCGAGCACACTAGAATTTCTTTAAGTCCTCTTAATGACTAAAGTACCTTGCTTTGGCGCTGTAATGAAAGCTTTCTCACTCCTCTCTCTCTCTCTCTCTTTTTCTCTTTCGCTCTCTCTCTCTGACTGTGTGCCTCTCTCCCTCACTTACTTCTTTCCCCTCACTCTGCAGAGTGCAGCCAAACAGAGAGCAGCCTTGCTTCTGGTGCTATCTCTTTGGAGCCAGGCGGATGTTGGTAAGCACGTTGGACGCAGAAGCAAAAAAATTCATCAGGGATCTGGGGAGTGAGAGAGTCTGGAGGACTGAAGTAAAGAGGAGTGGAGAGGCAGACTGTCTCCCTCCTTCCCCGTGCTTTTCTTCAGCATCGTTTCACTTCGTCATGGATCTCTGGAGTAAAACAGTCCTGGGAATTAATGCACATGTCGCCCTTATATTATTCAGCTTGTATGGGGCAGTGAAAGCTGGTGAGTAGAATGAGATGTCATGTAAAGTTGTTTTTCAGTTTGCATTAATACAAGTAGCTCATTTGCCTTGGAGTTGGAGTTTTTGAGCTCTCAGATATTTTGCATTCTGTGTGTCATCCATAAAAACTAACTTTGCTGTTTTACATGCTTTTTACAAAAACAATATCTGGATTTGGGAAAATGCACTCAAATCTTTTCATTGATTTTGTTTCGTTTAAAAGAAGGCACTGGGAACCAGTGCATGAAGCATGGGGTTGGGAAAAGCGAACAAGAAACAATTTCTTCTCCCAAACCTTATTAAGCAGTTGCCCTTGAGCAAGGCACCTGCTCCAGTGAAGCTGCATACTTTAGAAGCATGAACATTGTGAACCAGGGAAAAAAGATAAAATAAGTTGTTGTTTTTTACTTTAATAATTCTTCATTTATTTCCTTAGTAGAATATAGATATCAAAATGCTCAGAGTGTGAGAAAAAAAGGCCTATTTGTTTTTGAAAACTTAAACTTCAGACTAAATTCATTACGTTTTACTATTTTCATCTTTTTCTCCCTGTTTGTGTTTTGCAAATTCTTTTGTAGTAACACGTTTCTTTTGATTTATTTCTCCCTTTTTTGTTTTAAATCACTTACCACGTGTTTCTTCTGATTTGGAACTTTTGAAGCATAATTGCTGATGATTTAGCAAAGCATAAAAGATCAACTGTACGCATGAATCAAAGTATCCTGCCCTCATAAAGTGAAATATATCCCAAAATGCTTGTGTCACATAATCCCACTACACCACTGGGATCCAGATCACACACTGTTTTGATGGAAATGTTAACAGAGGGATCACTTTACATCTGAGTTGTTTGTATGTGCCACACACTGGTGTATCAGTGACAAAGCTGCTAACACAGTGGAATGAAGTGGGCAAATTTCTCCTCTCCTAGAGGTGATGGTGTATTACACTGTATTTTGAGTCAACATGCCTGAACAAATACGATTTATTAAGCTTTTCAGAAACACCACAGGCTTCATTCGGTGGAGGCAGCATTGGACAGGCAGATAAATGGTAGATATTACTACGTCAGGCTTATATTCCCCTTGACAGGCAACAGCCGCTGGACACGGAGATGTGCTGATATTATGGGCTTTGAAAGAGTGAAAAAAAGAGCTAAAGAGATTTCTCTGCCTTGGAGGAAATGGTTTGGGCTGAACAAAGTGCCTACCAGAAACTATAACTAAAACAAAAGAAAATGCAGCGGTCTCTCTCAAAACAATAAGGCGTACTTGTAACCCATTTCTGCACTCTCAGAAAGCAAACATACAGTACATCATCCACTTAATAATCTCCAGTGCCCAGACCTCTCTCCACATTTTATTTGACTTTGTGTTAGTGCTGAGCCAGTGCCATAGGCAAGGTCTGACTCAAGCTATTTGTCAGAGTGAACAAAGGAGGTAAAACAGTCAAAAGAGGGCAGATGCTTCTGTTTCTGCAGCTGGTCACAGTGACCCTGCCGTCCACCCGCTGCTTCTCCCAAAAGTACTGAAGCAGCAATGTTCTTTTGGGAGAAGCAGCAGGTGGATGGCTGGACAAACATTTCTGTGACATGACAATTCAGGCTTCAGACAGGTCTGTGATGGGCAGCCTGTTTGCCCTATGAAGACTTCTAACGAATGAAAAGGCTCAACATAAACAACAGCAGGTGTTCTGATTAGTGGGTGCCAGCAAAGATTTCAAGAGAATACATGAATTATCTCAGGTTATAATCATTAATGTTGTAGGAAGTACTTTGATATTAGCCATATCCCATCTTATGAATTCCAAATGATACCAGTAAAAAAAAAAAAAGTGGGTATTAAAGTGTACCCACATGGGAAGTGTTGTGTAAACTGGCGTGATGACCAAACACGGATGAAAATCAGTGACATTCTATGCCCAACTCTGAGGTAAGCAATTAAAGTAACTAAATTAAGAGCACACGATACGAGTGATTGACACATGACAGAAGAGCATTAGAGGGTTACCTAGGCAACTGGAACCTGGAATGTGCGTTAGTAACCAATTGTCAGCTTCATAGTGATGTGAAAAAAATTGAATCGCTACCTGTGTGGAAGCGACTTTGTGATGGTCTGCACACATGGAAGCTTTGCTTCAATCAGTCATGTCCTACAGAATAATTTGAAAGATGCTAACAATGGACATACACGCACTGGTAATTTAATGTATTAAGAATTAGCATAAGTGTCCAGTTTTAACATTCTTAGGGTTTTAGGGCTGTGTACACTGATATACATTGATTGAGGAATAGTTTACAATTTTAAGTCATCCCTCTGGACCAAAGAACCACAAAGAAGAACTTTTTTTTTCCTCCAGTGTGTTTCAATCAATTTGTGTTCACAATCTGTTTGTAATTTGCTCCTGATGAACTAAAACAGCTGCTCAGTTGGTTCCCTTGACTGTTTGTACAGTTATTTTCTGCAGATCATAGAAAGCGCAGATGCAATTTAGTGGTGGGATTTGTCCAGGATCACCAAGCTCCCTAATGAAGTTGTGGCTGTAGGAACAGCAAAGTAAAGACAGCTGATAACGAAAACTCTGAGGAAGGAGGAAAGATGAAGCTGATATAGCTAATATCTCACTAACACTGCACCTAACTGTTAACATCTTATCAGAATCATTCACATCCCAGCGTGACTAGATATCCTGTTCCAAGTCTCCCCAGTCTCACCTGAAGAAAGACAACAGTGGTTGATTTTTGACTACAGATTAAACGACATCTTGTTTGGATGATAAAAGGCCACTCACCTAAACACATTTTCCGTGTCTCCACAGGCCATTGTACAATAAAAATGACTCTCTTCTCATTAATTATGAGGCATTCATTAAATTCACATCCAACTTTCAATAACCGTTTGTTTCTCATTTCAAACCAACAGTCAAAGTGGTTCTTTTTACTCGCAGGTTACAAGTCTGCCGTAACCAACGAGAGTGAATTTTTTAACAATGACAGCAAAAAACCTTAGAGTGCTTAAGAAAGCCAACCCATGATCCTTCCCTACAGTATATATAAGAAAATTTTAAGCAAAACTTTCCCATTATATTGCTGCATAATGATGTGGTTATTACTATAGCTATGATCTTACCACGAATATGCTTTATTTATTTATTTCTCTGTCATCTATAAAATTAAAAGCTTAGGTTCTTTTTCAACCACAGCCTTCCTCTGTTACACCGTGCTTCAAAGACACGTTTTTCCGCTCCAAAATGGTCCCGCATAGGTTGTGTGAACCTGGCACATCCAGCTGAATGCACAGAACTACTTATCTCCTCCAATTATCTACACCACGTTCCTCCAAATTCACATGCTGACAAACACAGACCGCTAATGACGAGACAAAGCACGCGTCCAGACTGCTGTGTCTGTTCACACAAGACTTTAGACACCTAAAAGAGGTGCGAGGGATGTTTTTCTCTCTCTCTCTTCTTCTACTTGTCTCTAAAGTGTAACGTGGGATCATTATCTCTTCACTCAGCTGATTTTGGACTCTGTGAAATGTGTGTTTCACCCGGGGCCTAATGACAGATAATACCACTTCTCTTCTAACCTGTGTGTCTGTGCGTAGGAGCATGCATGCGCTGATGTGTGAAACGTGTGCATCCTCTGACAAGAGGATGTGTGAACATGATGAAAGCAGAGCAAAGGAATGCTAATAAGAGATGTGCCTGTGAATGCACACATGATGGCTAAAAAATGTTTACATAATGCATGAATCACACATACTAATAACCAAGAAGAGAGGTTTCCAAACTGAAACATATATACGGTACTTAACTGGCAGTAGGTGCTGCATCTCGTAAAAACAAAAAAGCACAAGGAAGTGTTGTCTTCTTTAAGTTCAGTTTCCTTTTATAGTTAATGTCGTGCAGGCACTTGTGGAGATTCTGGGGAAAACACAATAGAACAAGAAAAGTTTCCAGTGACCTTAAATAGATCACCTTATTTTCAGACAGGGAAAAAAAACAAAAATCTGAGGATATTTCAGCCTAATAAACGTAAACATGATCAAAGGCACGGAGGCTAAAGCTTATAGAAGACTGACATTAATCTCAAGCACGGATATTTATGCCAGTAGAAGAAATTAGGAAAATATATGTACATAATTTAAAAAAACAAATGCAAAATGAACTTAAATTGCAGGAACTGAAACAGTCATATTAACGTGAAACTGCTATGTGAACCTTCAGTATTTCAGCCACCTTCTACTTTAACTACAATAATTGCTTGGCAATATTGTATCAATACAGGAAAACCAAATATTGCTTTTCTATTAAATAAATTAAAATAACCTGGGAATAATATGAACAAGAGGATTCATCTCATGGATCACCATCTAATCTGCAATCATTCCCAGAGTGAGCTCAGCCAATCAGGAAGCTCTGTGAAGGTATGTCATTTCCTTGTTACCTGGAAGCAGGAGGTGAAAGTTTACCATCAGTGCTTGAGCTAAGCTACCGGTGCTAAAGCAGCTGGTCATGAATGAATCAACTTTTGAGTACTCTCTGCGGGGTTTTAAAAATGTTGAAATCTTTATATCACTAGCTGAATCGCTTGTTCTTATTATCAGCATAGCAGCAATGTATTCATGTTTAATATATATTATTAGCTCACTGATACAGTCACTACCCAATTTACATATTTTATGGAGTTTCCTGATTTTCTAATGGCTAACTCGAAATTTTGAGTTATTTTCTCAAAATGTTGCCTTGTTTCAAGTTGCACAAGTTGTTCAAGTTAGTGTATGAGGTTTGACTCACTTTTGGAGCCAGCCTCAAGTGGCCACAAGAGGAAGTACAGTTTGGTCAAGCCGACATTCTTTTGGTCACAAACAGACTGAAGATGCATTTTCTGACACAGCACATTTATGTGCTCATAACATAGTCTAATGTTCAAATATGAAAAACTGATTTTAACCAAAAACCCTCGAGCACTATAGAGTGTGTGTCTGTTTTTTAAACACATTTTGGAAAATAAAATCTATTCAGTACTCTCAAGATGATTAAATTTGGTTGAAAATTGCATGAGCTGGGTAAATTAGCACCTGCCACAAGCCAAATTCCAGTAAAATATTTAAGTGGTTAGTATATTCCATTCATAAAATGAAAATCAGAAGTAATTATTTTGTCACTGGATGTTACATTTTCACATTTTATGATGTTAATTTCTCACCCTAGTCCTCAGAAAGATGTAAGCTGATGGGTTCCCAGAATGGACATCAAATAACACCCTAGGCAGATGACCAGTACATCATAGGTCCAACACATCAAGACAGTGATTAGCAATGTGGCATCACAGCCAAAAGGTCCTGGGTTTGAATCTACAGCCCGGCTGTCCCCCATCACTGTGAATGTTGATGTTCTCCCCATCCCTGTGTGGGTTCTGTCTAGATACCATGACTTCTTCCCACAGTACAAAGACACGCACATTACATTAACTGGTGATCCCAAATTGGCTGTAGGTGTGAATATGAGTGTGAAAGTTTAGCTCAAATTCAAAACTAGGGATTTTTGTCGAATGAGCTTTAAAGAGATTTACACTAGACAAAGTGGGTAATTAATGAAATGCTGGATATGTGATTTTCCTTCAAGATTCGATTTGATTTCAGACTGTCCATTTCACATAGAATATCCAGATTAAATTTTTACTTTTCACTGTTTTGATATAAACATAAACCTGCAAATTTCATTAGTGAGGAAAGTGTTGTGCATTTCTTTACGCCTTTGATGTGATGGTGATGAATGATTCATGAGACACTGGTTTGTGACAGCAGAGATGAGAAAAGTGAGAGGAAGCTAAGGAGAACCCCTTGTCATATTTCTTCTTTAGTGTCATTTATGAAAATGTGTGTTCAGAGAAGGCGAGTCATGAATGTGAGTTGATGAAGTCAAGGCCACGTTACGGCGGCGGCACCCATCAGAGTAAACTTGGAGCTGTCAGTCAAGAATCAGGATTTATTAACCCAGAGACGAGTAGTTAAGTGATAAAACTGACAGTCCTGTGCGGTCCATCCATCTGAGTTTGTGACACACTGATATTTGCTCAAGGCCAATGCCCCTGAATCTCTGGCTCCCTAAACACACGCTCATTTATCACAGGGTCCTGTCATCACTGTAGATCATGTGTAGCTGGTCCAAGAATCTGTCAAACTCTGCTAAGATCATTGTGTTCGGTCACCGCATTGTTGTGGGTCCTAGTTTGTATAAGAAGAGAACTTCAATTTACTGGTTGAAGATTTAAACCTTGCTGTAAAGAATCACTTGAGCAAAGTGTGAGAATCCCAACATACTAGAAGAATAAAGTGATGTTAAACCCAACTCAGGGCCAGATGTATTCTTTTCAGATTTCTAAAACTCTCAAGGATCTCAAAAGTTTGATTAGCCAGATTTAAAATCCCATCATTAGCTATGAGCGGAGTGGCTCCATAGTGTCATGGTTAATACATTCAGCTTACAAGCAAATATTCTTGTGAACACTCCCAGCGGGGGAGGGATGTGTGTCAGGAAGGCCATCTTGCATCAAATTTGCGTGAAATCAAATATGCAGACTCATCATGTGACATTTAGAACAAGAAAAGGAATTTCAGTGCATTCTTATTTAATTTGGACGTAAAATCAATCTTTGCACAAAAGGATATTAGACATGGTAATGAAGACAGCAAAAAACAGAAAAGTTCTCATAAGAAGATTGGAAGATTGTTCGTGAGTAAAAATCCTTTCTCCAAGGACACTGGCTTTGTTTGTTGGACCTTGATAGTTTTGCGATATAGTTTTTTCACTGAAAACATCGTTGAAGGGTAAATATGTAGGCCTCCACATTATATTTAAAAAACAAACAAACAAAAAGAAGTCTCTCTTTTTGTTTTAACTTGCTCTTTGTTAAGCTTGTGGTTAGGATTAGAAAAAAAGAAATTGGGTTAACCCCAAATAATAACCCCATGTTACAAAGGTCTATTTCAATTTTGCTACACTGCCAAGTCACACCCTGACAACTTGACCCCAAAAACAAGATTTTCACAGTTTTTGTAAAAATACTACCCTTGTACCAACGCAGCTGTGACATTCTGCTCCAAGTCTGAGCTCATGCACTGTATCTCTCTCATTAGCTGATAGACATGTTGTACCTACATGCATTTCTTCACAGAAATTAGAATGTGGAACTCCTCAGATACATAAAAGCCTTTCTACAGTACTTCTGGGTCATAGTTTATTATTTATAATGTACTGTTATAATACTTCTACTTGTTAGTTTTAATTAGTAAGCATGCAGTATTCCTTCTGTGTTTGGTGTTGTACGTATTTATTCTGCACGTACCGTACATTGTTTACCGGTCATTTATTACACCTGCCCTGACTGTAATGCATTAACTTTAGGTTGATTTAATGGATGTCGCTGACAGCTGAATGTCATCTCTAACATGCATATTTTACGAAGAACAGGGACAACGTAATGTATTCATAATTCAGAAATAATTTAGCTTGCCACATGTATGCTTTGTCATCCTCACATTCCGTTGGACTGCAAATCATCTTCTGCAACCTACCACACTCAGAGCTGCCACTGTAATTAGATTAGATGCAGCATCGTGGCAAATGTGAGAGCGGTTGAAATGCCAAAACATAATCTGATATTGAACACCTTGGGATAAAGCTGAGTCAAAGCTAAAACTTTGAGATGTAAGAGAAATGTATATCTGACAAGCAATTTAACGATTCAGTAAACGAGGCTGAAGAAATAGCAGAGAAAGATGAGTGTGCACCGTCAGAGTACTGAAACTTTCAGTTCCATTCATTTTATGTTACTTCACTATATAATCAGTTTGAGAATAGCATCCCAGCAGCTGGCAAAGATTCAAAGACAAAAATCTACACCAAACAGCTGAGAAAACTCCCACTGTAACTACTGTGACCCCAAATTATGAATAGGCTAAAACTTATGCATTTTACATAATAATAATTAGCTGGTGACATAAATATTTCTCACTGATTAAAATCTAGCATCATCTCATTTGAATTGTTTTCATCCTTCCCTCTCATGCATACTAATCCCTCTTCCAGAAGCAAGCAGAGAATTGTTTGTAATAATCATAAAATCTGTCAGAGGCGCAGACAGCCACGGTTATAAATGCGTCTCTCTGAGATGAGATAATGAGTAGCAAACATTGTTTCATTTAGGAAAAATCATATAAGAATATGATCAGTAACCTAATTCAGTTCAAGTTTAATGTGTAGAAAATAAGATTTCGCAGCAACACTTAAATAATTACAAATACATGCAAACTAAATTTTTTCTTCATAAATAAAAGAAAATATAACAGTTATTGTTGCATCAATGTTGCATCCTGTCATGTTGTTGGCTTTTTGGTGTATTCGTTGGCTTCTGGTTTCCATGTTTACTTTTCCTAGTTCTAGGGTCACTGCTTGCTACAGCCCATTTAATTTTAATGATATAGGTACACTAACCGGTCCCTTTGTCTGGTACCCCTGTTCAGCTGCTGGTGAACGTCCAAACCGAGCATCAAGATGGTTGAAGAAATACGATTTAAGTGACTTTGAATGTGAAATTGTTGCTGATGCCAGACAGACTTGGTTTGAAGATTTCAGAAATTGCTAATTGCTAATTGCTAATAAAAAATATCCAATGAGCAGCACTTCTCTGAGCCAAAATGCCATGATGATGCCAAAGATCAGAGCAGAATAGCCAGACTGACAAGCTGATAGGAGGCCAAAAGCAACTCAAATAACCACTGTTACAAAGGTGTGCAGAAGATTATCTGTAAACGCACAACATGTCGAACCCTGAAGAACTACAGCAGCCGCAGAAGACCACAGCGAGTGCCAAGTGCTAAGAAAAGGAAAACTAAGGCTATAATGTGCACAGGCTCACTAAATTTGTCAATATGATCCGAACTCTCAGAGTAATGCTTCCAGTACCTTGTTGAATCAATACCATGAAAGTTAAAGTAGTTCTGAAGGCAAAGTGGGGTCCAAACTGATACTAGCAGTGATTGGTGAGTGTATATTCCAAAGATTTTCCTTGCGCTTGTTCCTTTTGTTGTTGTACTTCCTTTGTCTATCCACATGTTTACATTGTGTTCACATGCTCAAAAAATTAAGTGAACCTTCAGACATTGAATCTTATTGAATGGAATTTTAATGTTTTAAATCTCTACTAACATATATTGTGCACTTTGTTAAAAAAAAAAAAACAGGAAAAGGTCGGTGGAAACCAAAATAAGCATTAGCCCTTTGAGGATTGGTTTAAAAAGGGGGATATACTTAATTTATCCCAAATTTAGGAAATTACTAATATTATCAAGTTTTGAAGTATGTCCTCCCAACAGGAAGTCTTATATCCTCTCCTGTGTCAACAGACCTTACTAAAAATGTGTTTGTGTGTAACGATGAATCCCTGCCAACTATAAAAGTGCTGATCATTAGTATATGGACTAATCTACTTGTGCATTACTAGTTCAGGAACCAATACAATGAGACACAAGAAAGAAAGGCAGATGAACGCTGTAAAATAAAATCTTTTGTTGATAGTTCTATAAACTCCTCGGGGTAGAGGCAGTAGCATGAAGCCATAATGAAGTATGGAGTTAAATATGGAGGTTAAGGCAGTTGGTGTAACTGTCATATAAGTTATGCACCCAATCTGTCTTTAACGCACAAATGTACAAAGATGAAATGGCTTCAGGTGTATAGCAACAGCTTAAGAGAAGTCCACGCTGTGCTGTCTTTGCACTGTTGTAAATTTATCTGCTGGTAAAATCCAGTTTTTGGAATTAGCCTCTTGGTTATTTTCTCAAATGGGAAATACTAAAAACTTGCAAAACGATAATAATAAAAATGTCATGCTGTGACAAAAAAAGGCTTCCTCTTCACGCATATATCATTAACTAGTAGCTCCCAGTTATTCCAACAAATGATAGACTTAATGTGATGAGCTGAATATTCAGTATTTCAAAAATGCAAAACAGGAACCATCAACAAGCTCGGCCAGCAATGAATTGTTTTTGTTTTTTTAGTATGTTCCTTTTGATTTCTATGCCGCATTACGTGAGTAGTTGGGAGTCCAATATTTCATCAGTAATTGAAGTCTGTGACGTTTTGCATTGTTTTGCCATATTCTATAACCTTTCCGGCACTGAGGAACCAGGGGTTTCAGTTTTCTGTCACTGCAGATGGGATGGAAGTTAAACGTGTATGCAGAGTATTGCTCCTCTGGTACTCAAAGGATTACAGTCACCTGCACATCTCAAGTAAAGGTCTGTTTCTCACTTGAAAACATTTTCGGAATGTAGACAGCTCTCTTGATATGCAGCCAAAATCTTATTGAATCTAAATTTGGTCAGAAAATATGCTTCACCGAGCTGCTACTTTTTTCTTTGCCCTTGGCCTAAATTATATGCGAATGTGCCAAGGATTGTACCTAGGACATGCATGAGCGAACACAAGGTTTTGCAGCAGCATGAAAGACTTCTACCTGTCTTGTTCCCTAAATATTCCTGCAATGAGCACAAAGATGCTTTGATATTGTTAGAATTCTGCACCATACACAGGGGTCAGGCCCTCCCACCAGGGGAGGAAGCCACAGTTTCTGCTCAGTGCAGGAGCCCAGTGGAGATTTAATGCGTAGCGCATTTCTACATAGTTCTTTTCCTTTTTCTTCTTTGATTTCTCTCTGGTCTCTGTTTTATTTTATTTGTAACCAGAATTTCCAGAACCTTATATTTGCATACTAAAGAAAAACATTGTCTCTGTGTACTTATTTTTATCTGTTACTCTTAAAGAATGAACTGCGAAAATTCCTCAGTGATTGTGGTTCACATTTTTTTTTAGAATTGAAGACGTGTGTAGGATGAGTGGTGAAACATCTTCCCTAACTCAAAGAACTCCGGTTGGCTTTATTGTACATGTCAACATGTACAAGTTATTATGTGACACATCCCACAGCTGCCACAGATTTGTCAGCGGCACAACTATAATGCAATTATTGCAATCCAGCACATTCTAAAATTGCTCTACTGGACTGAAATCTGGTGACAGTGAAAACCATTTCTGTACAGTGAACTCACTCTCATGTTCAAGAAGACAGTTTAAGAGTTAGATTAAATGTTTTCCTGCTGGAAGCAGCCATCAGAAGATGGGTATATGGTCATAAAGGGATGGACATGGTTACACAACAGTACTCATTAAAACGATACCCAACTGGTACTAAAGTATACCAAGAAAATATTCCCCCCACCGTTTTACCACTATGGTGATACATGGATCCATGTTGTTTACACTAAATTCTGTGTGTAGCCTCAGTTTCCCATCAGGAATGCAACCCAGTGTGGTCTTCTGCTGCTGTAGCCCATCTGCTTCAGTGTTTGATGTGTTCATTCAAACATGCTTTTTTTCATACCTTGGATATAACAATCGATTTCATTTGATTCTCTGTTGGATTTCTGTCAGTTTGAAGCAGTCTGGGCTTTCTCCTCTCACACAACAAGTCATTTTCATCTAGAGTAAGGTCTCAAGAACTCAAGAGATGGTTGTGTAGGAAAATCACAGCAGTTTCTGAAATACTCAGAGCACATCTGTCACCAATAACCATGCCATATTCAAAGTCACAAAAATCACCTTTCTTTCCTATTCAGATGCTCCGTTTGAACTTCAGTAGGTGGTCTTGAACATGTCTACATGCCTACATGCTTTGAGCCATATGACTGGCTAAACTGAAATTTGTGTCAGCGAGTAGTGACTGTATTTCTGAAAGTGTTACATGATCAACAGCAACAGCAATGTAACACAGTCTAACACAATATCCAGCCTCAAATATAACTCTACTTAACATCAGCATTAAGACATTATGTGTCATTGTTAGGTATTTGAAAATAAATCTACTCATGTTGCCTCTTTAAAAAAAGAAAGAAAGATGTAATGCGCTTCCATTAACGTTTTGCAAGATATGACTTGCACTGGATACTGTGTTTGACAGTGAACTGAGCTACTGACCGGCAGTTTTTGAGTGGATAAGCATCCGTTTCAAACAATACCAGCATGCCAGAGGTGTTTATAACAAGGCAGGACTGGAAACATTTTTTTTAGCATTCAGTCACAGCTCAGGAGCTATTCAATAGGCAGGCTCCTGTCTCAAGCCAGAGATACATGCTGGAATGAAGGCACGCAAGTCAGAGCAGAAAAGAGATCTCCCCGATGAAATGCAAAAACGTGACATTACGAAGCTTATTTTAAATTAAAACACAACTGAAGACACACATACTTAATTGGGTCTGTGTATGCGCGCCATCATGAAAAAATGCGGTCCTGAGATCCCAACTGTAGTGGGAAGTACCACAGGGATGGATTTAAGTACTTCAACAGGTGTTTAGAAGTCTGTCTTTCTCTCTTTGGACAGATTTGTCAATACAAGTAGTCCCTAGGTGCTCACAAATAGAAATATAAACATCGTAATGGGCATTGCTGCCGGTGTGATGTTACTGCAAAATGGTCTCTGGTGCACATAATTCACAGTGATCCAGAGACTCCACTATTATCTGTATAATAATTTATCACCTAGTAATTTTTTCAACATCTGCCCCTAAGCAATGCAAGCCAGCCTGGCATTGCAAAATCCGAAATAAATAATATGCCAAATGATTAAATGTTATCCCCAGAAATACTTTGCTTTTTCTTTGTATACTTTTGGTATCCTGTGATTAAAGAAAATGTAAAGGTGAGTGGACAGCTCTTTCTCTGGATGTCCGTATGTTACACCAAAACTTTAATAACTCCAATGGCAGTAAAAAAGCACAGGTGTTATTGTTTGTGGTCATGCTACGGAACTCTTACCCTGCTAATGGAAACAACTTCCTGGTGTGTATTACTGAAACATAAACTGTTTTATTTGCAATAAGTGCTTACAATTTTTGTTGGAGGATTTATTTAAAAACCTATTTTTTGCCTTTTTACAGCTTTATTTGAAAGGGTACAGTGAAGAGTGACAGGAAAGCAGAGGGAATGACATGCGGCAAAGGGCCACAGGTCGGACTCGAATCCGCCTCCTCATCCCAGTGAGCTTAACTGGCACCTTCTTGTTGGAGGACTGAGGAAGATTTGAGTTTGAGGCTCTAATATTTTTTGCTCGGCATTACTGGCTAGAAAATAAAGTCAGTTAGACATTAAGCACCACTGTATTGAGAGTCCAGTATTATTAAGGAGCTCCATACCAATAAATCTGACAGCTCTTGTTCATTTAGGTGAAGCCACTCATAAATGCTTCTGCTATTTCACTGACAGAGTAAAGTTGACTCTATTTGGTGACACAACACGATGGCAGGATGCATGAGAGAATGTGTGTAAAGTTCATTCTTTTGGATATATATTTATTTCATACATGCCATGGGCGTGCAGAGCACTGGGAGGGGTTCTCTTTTTATAGCACTCTCAAAGTCACAGGAGTTATGATTATAAGAGCTGTCAGGGCTAATGATTCACAATATCACTATTTAGGCTGAGGCCTGTCAAGCTAGCAATCCATTACTAGCCCTAACACCCAGTCCTCTGAGAGCCTACACTGTCTGCTTCTACATGGTGTTAAAAATATGCTAAGGCTGGAAACATAAATCTGGAAAGAAATAACCAAAAAAGTGAGTATAATGAGTACGAGAGAATTTAATTGTACTGTGTGGTCTCTGTTTTATGTCTTAACTCTTCCATGAGAAACTGAACTCGAGTTGAGTAAGCAGTAAGTGTTCAGAGCCAACTTAATTCATTATGCACAATTCTGTGATTGTCTATGCAGCTTCACAGCTAACAACACCAGCTACTGGACCTATAAAATGTTATGACTGAGTGAGTGCAGACCTAATAGTTAAAGTTAGTTAAACTTAAATTTTCTTAAGAGAAGCCCTTAAAAGGTATTACAACCATTAGAATCCAATTTGGAAAAATTACAACATTTATCAATCCACAGGTTTAGCTTCATATACATGAGTGTGAAACAGCAGAAGAAGTAGTTCTATTGGGCTTAGTTAGGTTGTGACACTCAGGAGGCAGCTGACAGGTACAAAAAGGACAGTTGGAGTGAGGTCCTTGCAGTACGTGAAGCAAAAACTTGGATGTAGGAGGAGTTTGGGTAGGCCATCGAGCAAGACTTTCAGCCAACATCACGGCACTTCTGAGAAACCGTCAGGTAACTGCAGAAGGGCAAGCAACCTCCTTTTCAAAGTGTATACAGTGGGGACAGAGTGGTGCTGACCTTAACTGAGGTTATAGTCAGTTGTTGCAAAGAATACTTTAAAGAGTGTGAGAGGAATTGAGGAGATCCTCAAAGTGGAAGCAGAGCAGGGGACGATGGGGATGACTCGCTTATCAGGGTGGCCGAGGTCACTGAAGCAGTCAAAAAGTGACAAAGCTTTGCTTTGGGTTTCTTAAAGTTGACTGACACACCTCTGCAGCGTCAGATAGACGTTTGGGATAGTGCCTCTGTATTGACACCAGACAGTGGTCACCCTTTTCAAGAAGTGGAACCAGGAAATGTGGTCCAGCTTCAGAAGCATTGCACTCCTCAGCCTATGACTTTATCCTGTGCTTTCTGTTGCTAAATGTGCATAGGTGAACTCAGTGAAGGACTTTAATTTCAACACACAAAAAGCTGCATTTCAAATATGTAATAAATGAATAACTGGACACTGAACAAAATAAATAAGAACAAGGTCTCGAAGTTCTCTTTAAACGGACACGAGAAATTTCAAATATATTTTAAATCATTAAAATGTTGACATTCAAGAATGCCTGAAATATCTTGTATTATAATGTTTCATAGGAGTTCGAACAATATATTCAAAGATACTGTTTATTATTATTGCAGTTTTGAATTATATCTTTATCACATATGTTTGCTGGAAATACAACCAACGCTTAGTCATCCTGCATCATCACATTCTGCCTATTTGTGAAATACCTGTCTCACTATGTAGAATGTCACCTTTGCTTTTAGTCCTTGATGCACTTAATGCAGCAATATTTTTCCTGAGAAATTAAAACAGTTGTGTTTTAAGGCACAAGGTCTAGATTTGGAAGTTAGCAGGGTGTTGTGGTTAATGTCCTGTTTGGACGTTTGTGTTGCAAGTTTCTTTTTTTACTTAAAACTAACTAAAACTACATGGTCTGGTTTAACTTAAATAAATGTTTGAAAAAAAATCAGGAAAGCGTGACGTATGAGCAGCCATATGTGACTAGTTGGAAGTGAGCTATCCATCTCACTACTGTCGCTACACACTGCCGCTAAAGGACACCTTGTATTCAAAATTAGCTTTGACAGCAACACAGAAATGGGAACCGACTACGTAATAACTTCTCCGCTTAAAGAATCAAATGATCTCTTACTCATGAAAACTTTATTTCGTATCTTTGCATAATTTTAGACACACAAAACCACCAACAGTACACATTATACCTCTCTTTCATATTAATTTCCAACCTTGGCATTCTTGGAAATCTATATAGGTATTTTGTTTCGTGTAGGCAATGGCACAAACACCATGGTATGCCTAAACATATATACGGTTTTAATCTTCGGTGTTTCACCGAAAGAAGATCTGTTTACACCTTAATTTTCAAGTCCAGACTCTAAGTGTCTTTTTCATACACATTGAAAGGGGATGAAAAATGCAGCTGTCAGCTTCACCTCTCTCAGTTGATAATTGAAAAGATAGACTAGATGGCACTTTCATTCAGGAAGGGGTGGGGTGAAAAACTAAAAATATATTGCAAAACATCAATTGTCATAGGAACAGGAACACCTGACTGTAGACAATTGTGGAAGTCCTTTCAAATATCAAGGAGACATTAGTAGATTTTTATAATTATGCATTCTCTTTAAGTTGCTCCCCTTTATCAGCTGCCAGACACAGGTGCTTTTGTTTGGAGATGAAGTGCACAGATGTAGATCTTTCAGAGTAGAATCTTAAAAAAAACCAAAACATTTTATGCAAATAATCTTTAAACTGTGTAAACACACAAATGCCTATTACGCTTTATCAAAAAGTTCAATTGTATTTAGCTTCTGATCATTTTTATCCTTAAGGTCAGTACTTTTGTTTATAATCCAGAGTAATTTTGTACTTGAGTCTGTCAGTGCGCCCCAGGG
>NW_005187455.1:1256961-1257714 GCF_000239375.1 Pundamilia nyererei
TTTAAAAAAAAAATTGAGAGTCATTGAGAGTCCCGCTGAAGTTTCAGTCTATTGCAGCCTGACCCAGCCCTAACTATAAACTCAATCAAGAAGTTTTGAGCCTAATTTCCTGAACTCAAACTAGGAATAGTTTTCACAGTAGACCAATAGCTAAAAGTTCAGCCTCCCATTTTATTTTTGGAAACCCCTGCAAGTAAGCCTGCAGTTTGAGAATGAAGTGTTCTATTATAATGTACTATGACTAAGTATTATGGGCTGATCATTCAAGAGTTTCAATCCCTTCTACTCACAAATTAAATCTGGCATTGACATTTAGGAGAAATATAAACTCTCTCCCTCCTCCCTGTTCTCAGTGTGGTTTTTTAACTCAACTGAATAACCTCACTGGGAGCTTTGAAAATAAGCTAATAACAAGAAATTATGTATAGGCTAGAAGTTAGAAATGCATGGACTAGAATATAACCAGTGTTGTAAGTGGTGGAAAAGGGACAAAAATTAAGAGGTTTCAAGGCAAAACTTAATAAACAACCTGAACCTAAGTTAGTTGGATTATAGAAGTCAGTCACAAATCCAAAAAACAAATATAAACATCAGAATCAAGCACACATGAGGGACAACAAAAAAGAAAAAAAAAAAAAAAACTAACAGAGGTCAGAGGAAATATATGGCTATTTATACACTAAGTTAATTAGGACAGAGTGGAAACACCAGGGGAACAAGACACAGCTGAACCAAGTCTGAAAATGAGACATG
>NW_005187455.1:1260852-1262180 GCF_000239375.1 Pundamilia nyererei
TAGAGGTCAACAACTGAATGTGTGGCTACGTGGTCACTGGGAAAAAATTTTGGTGCATCAGTCACCATCATTTGGCTGCTTTACACTCAAACCAGAGACATAAATCAAAAAGGAAATTTGATGTCTTTGTCTTTGACACAACTCAGGATGTGAATGATTTTCACCACCTAAAAGACAGCAGGAAGCGCAGCCTGCAGGTTGCTGTTTCCTCGGTGTGTTTGATGGCAAAAGCTGTGAGCAAACACACCCACTGTGTTTCTCCACTTCTGTCAACCTGTTCCCTTTGTTTACGGATCCGAGTTTGATCTGCATAACAGAAGATCTGTTGCTTCTGAAGGAAGATTAAGTACATCTGAACAACATCAGTTAGTTTTTCTTTTTTTTTCCCCCGCACGGCTAAAAAAAAATCAGCAAGGAGATGAAGATAGAATAAAACTTGGAATAAAAACGAAACTGAAGCTAATGATGTGCGTCAGATTTTGTGCAAACAAGAAACTACCATTTCTAAATCAGAGCACTCATTTTGCCTGTACATGTGTACTGTGTCACTCTATGGTACTTAATTTGGCTCCACATTTTGTTTTGGCATATTGTTACACTGGATATCCTTCGTGATGCAACCCGCAAGTTAGTGAAGTTTCACTTGTTAGGGAAATATGTTACCCACCATAGGGCCTTACTCATATTGATTGGTATATACACATGCACAGCAAGAAAAAGCTGATTTGCATGCAAGGTGTACAATATGTTTTAAACATGAGACAGTATTGAGCCTCTGAGCTGAGAGGTTTAACTGTTTGCTAATACAGAATCTTGCAGGCTCTACTGTTTAGTATCAGTGAGGATTTAAGTTATTGCTAATAATAAGAAATGCTTCATTTACTTATCTCTTGCACTAACAGCTGGGATCATTAAGGTTACAAAGCCTTATTAGTTTTCTAAATCTAAAGCTGAATTACTATGGATTCCTTAACAGATTGCATTTCGTTTTGAAAGTATTAACACAAAAACTAGAAAGAATCCAAAATTTGTCCATGTTAACAGATTAATTAACCAGAGCTGCTTTTATTTTAAAGTCCCAACTGTTCTCCAAAGAAATCAGTGAATAAATCAGCAGCTTCTGTTCATTTACGTCTCCTCCAGCTGCTGCTAACACTCCTCATACTCTATAGTTATTCTCTAAGGAGCCACCTTATTCAGAGTTAATTTACCAGCACATTTAGCAGACTCGTATGGAACAACACAGATGTTTAAGAGAAATGGATTGCTAATTTTGCTTCGAATCACTGCGCATCAGTCTTGTTGCACTGTTAACCCCAGCATTAGCC
>NW_005187455.1:1263222-1276501 GCF_000239375.1 Pundamilia nyererei
TTGTCTAAATTCTTATTGTTTCATTCTCCCCCTTATCAGTTCCCAAGTAGCATATCCTCTATTCCTATAGTTTTGTTCATCGCCCAACTACATCTCTACTTTATGACATATAATAGTATTAATGATATTTTTTACATTTATGACTACTTTTAATTCATTTCACAACATGTGATAAGATATTATACCTTCTTTTGAATATACACGGAAACAGGGCTGTCAAAGTCCAGTCATATGATATGAATCATATGCATAAAACCAGTGAGTTGCTAAAAGAGCACTCGTGGTTTGTTTACAGTAGCGCTCCAGTCTTTGGGTTTGTCTGTCCTGACTTAATTTTTTCCACCTGCCCCATGTACGTCCCCATGTACGTCCTCCATGTGTGCATGCATTCTCTTTGTCAGATCATGTTGGACTTTTGTAGAGCCAAAAACTCAACAATTCACTTTTCTTTTTAAAACCTGCTTATGTGTCCCGTGTTTGGGTCCTCTCTCTCTCACCCAATACGTTAATTCTGATCTGTTCAACCTGAAAGCTTCAATTGCTACACACAGAAATTGCTGCAACATTCAAGTACAGACAAGATAACTTGCCATTTTTTGGATAGGTTTGGTGAGCTGCGGTATACAAGATTTGGACAGATGAGCACACCTTGGAAAAAAAATAAATCAAGCAGCTGATCAGACAGCCCAATTTTTTTCTTTTTTTCCCATTTCTATTAACTTATGATCGATCAAATGTCCACAAAGAACAGTACTTTTTAATCTTTAATTAGATCTGTCCAGTTTTTCTCAGCCTGACATAATTTATGCAGTGAGACTGACATGCTTGATGTCTTTTGCCCATTCCTTGCTTTTCCCCATTTCAATCTTTTCCCTTTTTTCCTCACATAGCAGAAATAATGGGAAAACAGACTTTTGTTAGCTACATCCAGCTAATTGTGAAGCTGTCACTATTGAGGCAATCTGGCCATGGCATTGAACACATCTGAACTACCAGATGAGGGTATTCAATCATCTGTCTCTTTGGACAAACATGCAGGGTCCAACTTTGAGGTCAGCTTCAAAATCCTAATGTGTAATCTCACTGTAATTAAGTAGAAAAGCTGGAAATCAAAATGATAACATCTCGTTTGGAGGGAAATTGATTCCTCGAAGAACTATCAGATTCTGGTTCCAAAAGGGTTGGCTGTGTGAAAGTAATATCACTGGCTATGCAAAAACATTTAACTTTTTCTACATTAAATTGGATTTGGGAGGCCTTTAATGTTCTCGGAGAAAATTCTGGAACTTCCTACTCCTTGAGAAGATACAAAGGATTAAGTGAGCAGAGCAGAAGTGATTTTTCTTTAATTTTTGCTTAAGTCTCAAACTCAAACTTTTAATTCTACTGATACCAAGTGACTCAGCGGGCTTTAATCACAGACTCAAAAGTTTTTCACAAAAAAGCAGACATTGCATTCATATATTTCTATTATCATTGTCTTTCATTATAAAAAAGAATTGTGCTGGGAAGATAATGATACTGATGATATTTGGTGATATCTGTATGCATTCTCCTAAATCCACATTTAAACCTTTCAATTCTGTGTATCACTGTACCTTACAACTCATCACAGGTGATTCTTCGTCAGCCATGAAAAATGTGATAACCATGTATGTACGGTGTTTATTTAGGAGGCTCTATACTGCAAAGACTGCCTGCTTACCTCTGCTTTCTGACTCAATTTAAACACAGCACTTACAATATCAGATCCCAGGACACTTTAACATCAGCTGTACCTCTTATTCAAACTGAGCTTGGAAAAACTGGATTTAAATACTTTGCTGCCTATAAATGGAATCAGCTACAAAAAACCCAAAACAAAACACAACAAAAAAACAAAGAACTATGGCGTAACATTCTCTAATCTCTCTAACAACAACAACAACAAAAACAACAACAACAATAATGAACAATATATTTGTCAGCCAAAAACACACATATAATTGAGCACAAGCTGCTTTAACATCAGAACGAATTATAGCTGTTTTTGGTATAATCACACTTTCTCTATAAGGACCGTTTCCTTTAACCTTCACAAAGTTGTTCAGTGTGCTGAATAATATTTTTTATGCTTTGATTATAATTTCAGCTTGGCCTGGGATAAAAAGTGACTGATGCTGCACAATTGACTGAGAGTTACAGAACCCCTGAAGTCCAAAAAGACATTTAAAAAAATATATTATGTGTCCAAATTGTTATCTTGATAAGATAGTTGTCTTATGAGAACAAATTATCTTATTCAAACTGGGGTTGCTGATTCATCAAATAGGAAGTTGCTAAATATTGTTTTTTTCTTACTAACAAAATACGTTTGAACACTTGTGTACTGTTTATATCTATAGTTACATTAGATATTGTTTTGTTTTTTACTTTGATGACAGATTTGACTTTTTCATATAATTTTATTTATATATTATTTAATTGCTTTACCCATTATCCTTAGTGTACAAGGACAGTTGTAGGCTACAGAAGACATTAGTGCAAAATATATAAATAGACATCTGTGAACAGATCCTCTCATAGGTTGTCCTCTGTGTCCACATATGGTCTAAAGATCAGTCATTACTGGGCAGAATAAAACAGCTGTCTATAAAGGACATGATCCTCCCATAGTTTTACTGCTGTTCTGACATTGTTTCTACTAAGCTTTCAGTGGAAACAACTTGTATTCACAGTGACAGTCACATCTATTAGTGTGGCAGATATATATAACAAGGTGTCTGCAAACATGGGAAACAACTCTAGTGTTGGTTGTCTCTTGTGTCTAATTGTGTTAGGTTTTAAATATCTCTTTGTGTTCATCTAGCGTTCTGTTAAGGACTCTAAATTACCTTTTTTCTGAATAGTGCAATACAAATAAGTTTGACTTGACTTGCCTATGATTATACTTACACTATATGGTCAAAAGTACTGGGCCAGGACTCTTAGTCCTTAAATTATCCTGTAGTCACAACCTGCAGGATATTTTTGAGATAAAGTGTTAATGACTAATTTGCAAACAAATTAAAAGAAAAAATAGGAAAAAGAGTTATGAACTCTATAAGAAAGGCAGTTAAGTTATGAGCCAAAAAAATCAGATCTGCTAATGAGGGAGAAGCAGGATTAACAAAAGCATCTGTTTATAGTTTGTATACAAAAAACTTTTTTTTTTTTGGTAACATCTATTGTTATTATCTAATTTCAGTTGAACGTGACCCAGTACTGCAAACATAAAAATCACCTTTTGGTATTTTAATTATTCGCCTGTCAAGCTGTTTGTTTTTGTTTTTGCTTGTTTGTCAGTGAAATTGTGCAAACATGTCATTTGTTTTTCCAAAGGAAACATAATGAGGTCGAGGCCAAATAGAAAAATGCTGGTGCAGTGCCTTATAGCTTTCTTTAACATTTCTGACAGGGAGAAATCATCCTGGGAGGAAGAATTCTTTGATTTTATCTTGTCTTCACCGTATTATGAGCCTCTGCCATGTACAGAGGTAATATGGAGCCCATGAGCTCAGTGCGTAATTATTGTGTACTTGAATTGAAATGTCTTAGTTGCAGCTTTTATTATGCACAGAAAATATTTTAAGCCAGAGATTAAACTCTTTACTCCAAATTAAACATTAAAGAAAGAAGCTGATAAAGCATTTGCATTTAAGGTGCTTGTACTACAAAAAGAAGTTTGTTTGGTGAAATCAGTTTCGGAAGAACTTGCTCAAATTTGCCTGAATGCTTTTTTGTTCTTCTTAATTATGAAATTGTATTTAAAGCATTCAGCAGATGTTTTTGTATAGCTTAGTGCTTCTTGATACTATTTAATTTATTTTATTCCCCTTTGGTGTTCTTTTAGTCTTAACTTTCTTGAGAAAAGTTTAAAGGTATTGTACTGTCAAGGTTTAACCTTTTTTTTTTTTGAAGCTCCAAAAAATATATAATGAGATAGAAAAGTCAACTCTCAATTCCTCTGGTTATTAAGGGTGTTTTTCTTTCCCTCCCCTCTCTCTTTTTCCCTCTGCCCAGGAGCTGGAGGTTGGTCTCCTCTGAGTTCAGACAGATATCAGTGGTTGGAAGTCGACCTGGGTGGGCGGACACGAATCACTGCTGTTGCAACACAAGGCCGCTATGGCAGTTCTGACTGGCAGACAGCCTACCTGCTGATGTTCAGCGACGCAGGGCACAACTGGAAACAGTATCGACAGGAAGGCAGTATAGGGGTGAGTTTGTTGTAATAGCTCAGAGTCATCAGAGTTGGAGGAAAGTGAGCCTGAAGCGTGACTAAAGAAAACAACATTTTCTGAAAAAATCAAGGAAAGGTGGAAATGTATTAAGGTTTCCATCATCTACAATTATGTGAACATTTTGAGCTGTGGAAATAGAGAACAAATCTAAGTCTTCAGGTGTTTGCTATTAATTTACTGCAGAGGGAGAGCATCAAGAGAGATTTAAAATGTGGAAGTCAAACCTCTAGTGTTAAAAAAAGAAAGAAAAAAAAAATCAGGATGGTGTTTCATTTATTTAGTGTATTGGTTAAGTCAGGTTTTTTCTAATGCTAATCAGGAGAAGTTGTTTCATCCATCCACTGGTTATATGAAGTGGGAACAGCAGGCTAAGCAGGTTATTCCAGACGTCCTGCTTTCTAGGAATGCTTTCCAGTTCCTCCTGAGGGATCCCAATGTATTCCTCCGCCAGATATATAATCTCTAGAGCAAGTTCTGGGTCTACCTCAGGGTCTGATGGAGGTAAATATCTACAGAAAGACCCTCAAACTACTATAGTGTTCATGACCATTATGTTATTATTTACTGGTTATGAAGTTTTAATACTGTAACTATGAGCTTTATGATCTTTCGCCCTGCTAGCTATACTAACAAGTTGACTGCTAGTGTCACAACTCTAACTCCACATGTTCAACTCAGTAGTGAATCCGAATGCAGGACGCAGGGCGCAGGATCTATTGATTAATATTTGATTATTATTGGCTCCACTCACCACTGTCTTACTTTTTTTTCCCTCTTCCTCTTTTCCTGTCAGTCACAGAAGAATAACTCCTCTTTGTTGTCATTACATTTGCTTAAACAGAATCATGTACACAACTTTGACGGCAGTGAGTGTAGTCAGATGGAGCCCCTTGAGGGAGGTCAAGTCTCTTGTACACGGCCACTGTTGTAGTTTAAAGTTTGTCAGCCCTTGAGGTTCTCCCCACTGACCTGGGGCCCTAACAGTTTCTAGTTTTAACTAGTGGCAAATGGCGCCTCTGGGCACATATGAGACACCCTAATTAAATGCCTGAACCATCTCAGCTGGCTTCTTTTGACCTCTGACTTAACTGCACTGGAGATATTGCCCTGAAGCGGGAAAAAAATTGCATCAATTTGCTGCCCTGTGGGTTAACCACACGCCAAGACAGACACTAAGGTCAGGTGCAATGTGACCCAAGTGGGGTGCAGTGGCAGGGGCCTGGGGAGACTGACCCGCTGAATTGCAGACTGATTTTGGGGGATTTCGATGTGAAGGGAGTTACTGTTGAAAAATATAAAAATATAAATATGTGTATTTAGTAAGGTGCCAAGCTTGCATTCCCTCTTCTGACCTGACCAAATTTAGGGGAACCAATTCTAAAAAAATCCCCTGCAGTGTTAATTTAGGTGACGCTGCTTTCTCGTCATTGGTGGCAAAGATCCAATGTTGTTTAATCTGCTAATATAACAACAGTCTTCAACACTAATTGGTAGAGTTAAAGGTTGGGTGGCATTTAAAAGTTTTACATATATATATATCAATTTTGCCCTTGAGAATGTTCCATGTTATTTTGTAGAATTGATAAACCAATTTTTCCAGTTGTGGCAAGGACAGAAAAAATTACAAAGATTTTTATATTTTCAGTTATTCTTTTAAAGGTTTAAAAAAATACTGAAATTAAAAAAGGAGTCTAGAACCACATGGAAAGAAACAGTGCAATGTCATGGCAGTGAAAGTGAAGGAGCTAAATGAAATTCAGCTATTGTTACTTTCTTTCTTAAACCTCTGTGTTTTTTCTCCTCTATGTTCTGATGTCTTCTTTGGTGGAAGCAAGACTGAAAAAATTATGTTATTATAACAGCATTAATAATTTAGAAACTGTTAAAAATATATGACCGAGAGTGTGTTCTTAGGTGATCTTGGGCTTACATCCAAATGCATTGTCTTGACTAAAATGCTGGATCTAAAACAGAAATCTGTTGAAAGTAAGCAGCAAAAATATAAAATATCAGAAGTCAGTAAAGCAGATAGCTTTTTAGTCAACTAAATAAAAAGATCACCTTTCCAGGAGTCTGCATTTCATTACTAGTGATAATTTTGCTTGGCCAGAAACTGAATATTAACAACTACCTTCCAGTTTATTCAAATGTACAAAAGCCAAAGTAATTAGCATTGCATTTTCTGATCACTTTCTAAGATCTAACAACTTTTTGCTTAAACCACACCAAGTGGGTAATGAATCCCAGTCATGCTGATGCTGTGGCGAATAGCTTTATTTTAAAGATTAGGAGAGTTAAGACTTTCACAGCAAGAGTAAAACTAATGTCAGCTTAATACTCCTTCTGAGGGAGAACAAAAAAGACTTCTCACAGCTTAAGAGCTTGTTGATTTCACACACAGCATAAGTCGGTATAAATCTGTGGCATGTCTCAGAAGTCCTTCCAAAGCTCTGCATATTAGTCAGCCTAGTTTATCACGGCTTTCAGGGTACAGAGTCGACTGCTGAGCAGCTTCATCAGTCACAATTCCTCCAGGACCTCTTTTTCCTTTAAGCTTAGAGGACAGAGTTTGTGCGGCTGAGTGAAGCGCTCATTCTCCAATTTTCGCTCTCATCGTCTCCTCTTTCATGCTTCGCATCAGCTGTTATGGTATAAAAGAGCAGGTTGTGTTGGGGATGTATATACTGTTCTAATTAAGAAATACAAATTCTTTAAGTGTCAGTAGAGGTAAATTTACTAGATTTGCATAACATATTTTCATTTCCTTCTGATGCTGATTGTCTCTTAAATATTTTTCTGTTAATGTTAGTGGAGCAGATTTGTCCTGGTCTATGTTATGACTCCTGGATGTTCATTGACTTTGTAGGTTTAGTAGTGGTTAAAGTGTTCTGAAGCAGCATTCTGGCACCTTCAGTTCACAAGCAATTAAACCTTATACACAGAATAATACATATTATGAGTTAATTAGTTAGTTTTTTGTGTGCTGCAGATTGACAGCATGGAGATTTCTTGCCCAGTAATAAGAAAATAATTACATCCCACAGCCCACTTACACCTTCAACACATCCCTTCTGTTTTCTCTTCCCTTGAATTTGTTCATAGTCAAACTGTAAATAAAGTCTTGGCCACAATTTAAATGAAAAAACGTTTCTTTTTTAAGAGGCCGGTCATTTCAAATGCAATTATTCAAGCAGCTCACATATCATCATATGTAAACATGGATGCATTTAGCATTTCTGTGCAGTTTGTCACAAAATGTGTCCTCTATCAAATTCACATTTGTTCTACATATTTGACACTTTGAGTGTCATCAGTGACGTTTAAAAAAAATGGAAACTTAAACTATGCATATATTGTCTTGTTCATTTTAAACTACTGTTTGTAAAGCAAGTGATATCTAAACGTGTGTTGCTGAATTATGTTTGGTGCACAGAGGCTGTGGCATTCATGGTCAAATGTTAGGATGTAGATCAAGGGTATTAGATATGAGTCTATATTTAAGGTGATGATGCCTCAAAAAGCAGTGAATATGAGCTGATCACAACCAGCTGAAAAACCTACTGCTGCTCACAAAACAAGTTATTATGAAAGAAGTATTTGCTCCCTTTGGATCATCATACATATGTTAATGTAAGATAAAGATAACCTGAGTAATAATTTACTATTATTATTATCTAACCAAACCTACCTGGCACTTCAAACAAGGTCAAGAAGTCCAATGCAGTGATTTGAATTAGCGGCTAACCTCATGCTCCACACCCTCCTGTCAGAGCCTCGAGCTAGTGGGGACTGAATGGTTTGTTTAAGGGCTTTCCAGCTGGGCAGATGTCCTCCATGTGAAGGACGTTGCTCACTGAGCCATCCTTTATTTCCGCGCAGAGCTACAATTCTGCTGTTTAGGTTGAGTTTACAGTATTTGCATATTAATTAAAAATAATGATCAGAATAGGTACACAAAGTAACCTTTCAAGTGAAACATTTTAATTGAAAAGCACCAAGAGAGGGAATATTAAGAAAAAGCATAAGCACTTGTATTTTAGGAAAACAGACTAGGTTCTGCAATTTATAATGGAAGTCATTTACTTATTAAAAGTCTTTTACTTATGTCCCTGTTGGGTTCTGGGAGGGAGAAGAAAAGAAAAACAGTCAGCTAAAGGTTTAAAACGTACATAGAGGAATTTTAATGCATCACGTTAAGTCAAAGTTGAAGCTGAAACGCTAAAACAAAATGCAGACAGGCTGTTTTAGGATTGCAAAAGTTAATAAATGTTATTCTCCACGGACCACATGTTTACCAAAGCATTTAACGCACATAAAACTACAACTACTGCTTCACAAATCTAATTTTCTACCTGATTGAGAAACCATTCACCAGAAACCTGGCCCTATCTCAACAATATTCCCTCCATTAGGAGAAAAATCAAACACATCACTTCTCACAGATACCTTGGGGATAGTAGTTCAGCTTCAATGAAGAGATGAAATGTTCATTTTCTGTAAGAATCCTACTACAATAAATGTCCACAGGAGGAATTTTTAGTTATCTTTGTAGTGTCTCACAAACAAAAGATGAGTCGACTGATGCATGAATGCAAATTCACAAAACCAGCTAACTGTGATTTTATGTCTTTGTTTGTTTTCTTTAAGGCATTTGCAGGTAACAGTAATGCAGACAGTGTGGTTCAGCATAAGCTACAGCACCAAGTGATCGCTCGCTACGTCCGCCTGATTCCTCTCAACTGGAATCCAAATGGTCGGATTGGACTCAGACTGGAAACCTATGGATGTCCTTACAGTCAGTTTTTGTTTTTCAGTACTTGTTTCTCTACACTTACAGACACTTAATTTTGTTTTTGCGTCTTGAAAAAATTATATAACACTTTGTATTTACTGTATATTCCTATTTGTGTGACTTTGAAGCATATTTTGGGGGTAAAATACCAAAATGGTTTTTTTTCAGTGTCTCTTTTCATTTTTTTTTTTTGTTATGCTTAGCATCTAATAGGGACAGGTTTGCATCATCTAGCCTTGTGAGAGGGTTGGACATCAATGCATTTGCTAACCAATTCTTAGAATTAAACAATAAATTTCATTTCTTTTACCTTTGGAACCTTACCAAAGATTTCTTTCCTCAAAAGGCGTAAATAAAACAATGTGTACATAAAACAGGGGATGTAAATGTACCTTGGGGGTTGGTGAAGAGGCGGCAGATCAATGCTGATTACAGTAGAAATGAGCCACAGGTGAAACAGACAGTAGGAGCTCACCAAACACCTGCTCAGAGGAAGTGTTGATGGAGAGGGTTAGGGCGGAGCTATGGCCATGCTGGTTCAGCACGGTGTGAAAATATAACCTTGCAGCTTTACTGTTAATGGTGTTGATGCTAATGGGGGGTTTAATTAGACTTTGACATGTTGCTGGCAGCGCGCAAACGTTTTGTGACTTTTCCGCACAACTCTGTAACTCTGTAACTGTATGTGATCTCCCACTTTGTAAATAAAAAAACAAAAGTCTTTCAGATCCCCAAAGATTTACCCCACATAAGGGCATCTTATATGAGTTCATTTTATTTACTTATTAAAATCTTATATGATTAAGGAATTTAAATTAATTTTTCAGTTGTTTTTTTTTTTTTACCTGCACTAACTTCAGTGTACACACTTTGGTAACAGTGGTAGAAAAGAAGATTTATGTAAAGCATATAATATACCAGCCCTGACAGACAAACTTTTGAACAATTTCAAGGCATATTTTTTTTCTGGTGCTTTCAGCCTTTCTGTCACTTGTAGAAGTTCACATGCACTGGATCCAATAACTCATGTGTCTGAGTTGGCGTTTCTAATTTGACGCTTCAATAGAGACACTGTAGGCTAGAGATTTGTGTTCTTAAGCAACACTTTCACCATTAGTGTATAATTTTCTTCAGAGTGACATGAAAGCTGCACAGTGGTCATTAATCTGCTTTCTATAGTCAGACATCATTTGAATATTAGCTTCTCTTCTTCTTTTATTGATGCTTAAATATTAATTTGCCTTTGGGAAGCGTTTACTGTAATATTTTATATGTATATGAACACTGCAGGTAGAAGATGAAGAATCCAGAATGTATGTTTTGCAACAGAAAATTGCAAAATGTGCAGCATATCAGATGGGATTTCTGGAAAGCAGGGTTGCATAATTAAATATTTAATGAGTGTAATGAATTATAACAATTACAAGCATCTGAGTCCAGGGTAATGATTTTGTGTGTGTGTGTGTCTTTTCAAAGATTCTGACGTGTTGAGTTTCAATGGCCAAAGCAGCCTCATCTACAGGTTGACTCCCAGGCCGAGGCAGATGTCCAGTGAGAGCATCAGCCTGAAGTTTAAAACCCTGAAGAACTCTGGGATACTGCTTCATGCAGAGGGACAGAACGGGCACAGCCTCACCTTGGAGTTAGAAAAAGGAAAACTTCAATTGCTCATCAGAAAAGGTACAAATCTGAGGTTTTTATTTATGCAGTGTGGAAACTGCCTGTGCTGCTGTTTTTATTGAACAAACTAAAAGAACTAACAAACAATTTGTTGGTGAATTACTAGTAGCTATAAAATGAAAGTTGTGTTGACATTGCAGCATTTTCTGGTGGATGTATTTCTTGAACGTTGCTTGGTCATCATTGTTATTAGACAGAGGGGTTTGTGTATATGCATAATCTTACACCTGTTAACTCTTAGATGAAAAGAGCAAAGACTTCCCAATAATAATAATAATATAAAAACATGAAAACAAATTTCACTACAAGGGAAACCTCACTTTCAAGGTCAGGGGTTATCATTCAAGGTCTAGAATTCTGGCCCACTCAACTTTACAGCACTCCTTGAAGTTTGTGGATTTTCATTTATGCATAGCTCTCTTAAGTTCTCACCACAGCATTTCAGTTGGATTGATGTCTGACTTTGACTAGACCATTGCAACACCTTGATTCATTTTCTGGGAGATCCCTTTCTTCTGCAGAAGTGAGTGGGCCTTAACGCCCACTCACTTCCTGGGCCAATTGATCTTAGTAAATCACATGATAGGGTAGTTGATAGGGTAGGGTAGCTTTCACAGTGTGTTCACCCAAAACTAGGGATGGGTATCGTTTAGGTTTTATCCGATACCGGAGCCAAACTGGTACTTTTGAAACGGTGCCTGTGCTTAAACGGTGCTCGAACCGGTGCTTATAGAATGGAGAACACAAAATTGGTCCAAAAACCTCTCATGTTCAGCTGTTTTCCACTTTTTCTTTGGTCATTTTAGCCTTTTTGGCCAGGGTGACGGGAGTATCTGCCATCAAACAAGAAGACAGCTGCATGTAACTATGACGGTGTTTGCTAGTTCACCTTACATGCATTAATTTAATAACGTGGTTAGCCTACTCAACGTAAATTACACACGAACAACATTAAGCCACTCACCCAGAGAAGAACGGCTGCTGATGCCATCATCATCCGTCATCATTTCTGCTACACTGGCAGGGCTAGGGGCCAGGACTCTCCTCTTTGGGTTCTTGGGGAATGTTGCTAACTCCGGGACTGATAACAGGCACCACACCCGCAGTAGATGTGCTGCTAAGTGTGAGGTCTTGCAGCAAGCTATCAAATATGTGCATTTCTCAGCTTTTAAAAAAACACTATGCGTTGCCGGGTGTTTCATCAGATTCGAGGTATTACCTCCTTTGCACAGCTTTTCGGTCTGGTTACTACCGTTTATGTCAGAACACCGGATACCCATCCCTAGCCGAGACCTTGGCTGATTGTGACCCACACCCGTTTTCACACCTTGGCTCATGTGATTAGGTAGAGGATCAACAAGGGGTCCATGACCCATTCTGTTATAGATTTGCTAATGTGCTTGGGCTATTGTCCTGTTTCATGACCCAGTATCATTCAAGCTTTGTCTGGCAAATAAGAGATGGAATCATGTTTGAGTCTAGAGTACTTTGATACTCAGAAGAGTTCATGGTCGACTCAATGACAGAAAGAAGCCCAGTTGGTATAAGGTGCTGATATGCTGTGTTTGGTTTTCACCAAACCATACTTATTCAGTCTTTTTCTAATTGCAGTGTTATGACAACTTTAGAGTCTGAGATGTAGTTTGTCTTGCAGTTTATCTGAAGCATTGCGTTTTCTGACTTTGAGGTGAATTTGCTAGGACATCCACTCCTGAGAAGATTTTGGCATTGTGTAGTAACACACACCTGAATGCCAAAACCTCTGCTTTTATGGAGGTGATGATGTCACATCTGATGATGATCACTTAGGTGGGCTAGATTAGTAGCACCTGGCTGCTACCTACCCTCCTGATTCCTCTGGAAGCAATAAGGTTGTTTTTTCCATTATTGCACAGAGTCATGAGAAAACTTTCTTTTTCACAGTATTTTATTCCATCACACTGCTATTTCAAAGAAGTTTGCTATGTTAGATAATATTAAAAGAACTGTAAAAAAAAAAAAATATATATATATACTCAAGTAAGAACCAGCTGCCACAAGATAACCTTTCAATGGTTTATTTTATTGGTTTTTCATTTGGTTGGCAAACTTGCCAGCTTTATTAATGTTATCCCAGAGATTTTATGGTGGAGAAGAACACATTTATCTATGGTTTATGCTTCTTCAGTTCATCACTACAGGATATGCTGAATTTACATTTACCACGTGTAGTACAGTAATATTTCATAAAAGATCTTCCTTCAAGTAATTCTCTGGTTTTAATTAAACGTCTAACCTTTATACTTCTGCTGCACTTCGTTTAATTTATTTCACTAAACAGGATATTCATTTTGCTTTTATGTGGATAAAATGAAAATATCCTAGATCCTATCTGGGTTCACTATGTCATCATAGGGACTTATTATTATTATTGTCATGGTCGGACGGTCCTTCCCGGAGCGACCTGTGTGTGTGTGTATGTGTGTGCTTCTCTCTCTCTCCTCCTCCACCCAGTGGCTGACACACCTGCACCTAATTTGCCATCCAGCTGTCACTGATCATCCTCGTC
>NW_005187455.1:1284979-1293251 GCF_000239375.1 Pundamilia nyererei
GCTTTGTGACTGTTCTGAGCACTGTAAATAAACGCACTGTTTGCTTCGCATCCAGAGCTCCGCGACTGAGTCTGTATTTCCCCCATTACCCGTGACAATTATTGTCACTCTCCAATCTCGGTTATGCCTCAATTAAAAACAAAAATCCACTCTGTCCATATTTGATTGGCTAGCTGACTTTTTGGGCATGTTTTCTCTCTGGTATTTTACTTTTTGTCATTCCACTCCCTATTTCATTGGCTGCTGTGGTTGGGTTTATCTCAGCCCCCCTGTCCTCTGCACTCAGTCTCTTCTTCTGCCTTAACAGTTCTGCATTAGTAATTTATCACCATCCTTTGAATATGTCATTCCAGTTCTCTGCTTGCCTTTCTTTTTATGTTTTGTTTTGAAATTGAGTCATTTACCTTCCATTAACTGTGGGACTGTGCTTATTTGTCCTATTCTCTCTCATTATTTTCCCACCTACTTGCCCCCTTCTTCCTATATATGTGCAACCTGAAAGCAATACTTCCAGGTTGCATATACAACTAACAACTTAAAAATATACATTTCTGTGAAATTCGTAGTAAAGTTCCAAAACATAGGGGGTGAGAGGCAACACATGAATTACACTGGTCTCAAAGTTATGCTGACCCATGAGACCTGACTGAAATGTCTAATTTACAACTGTAGTTCCTGATTGTACTGCAGCGAAAACAAATTCCTCAGCTTGAACATGATCAACACAGATTGCTTAAATTTGTTGAAGGTTTTTAAAGAACTGTGTGATAATAGATTTGTGTTTTTTCACTTTTTGGACATGCAAGCTTGAATGAGTTCATTCAAAAACATTTTTGGCCATGACAAAAATGTCACTGTTGGAATGGCGACAGTAAGGTTAATTTTGTAACACGATCTTTTCCCTTTTTTTCCTTTTAGCTGCTACACAGATATGAGACTTTGTCGTGAGTTTCTGGTGGAAGTTGCTGTCTGAAGCAGCTCTCTGTGATTTGTGTTTGAATTTTGGCCCAAAGCAAATTTTATTGCTGAATGTGTTTTTCTTTAGAGAGCATATGAATAAACATCAGTTCATCCAGAATCCATCCTCGATCTGTGGGTTTGTTCCAAGATGCTGAAAAGAATAAATGCAAAAGGCATGCAGCCCACTGAGATAATCACTATGAAAACATTCAAAAATCAGGTTGAAGTTGACTGAGATGACAGAGCTTTTTGAACGCTGACCTCTTGACCATGACAGCGTTTGAAAAGCAGTTTTTTTTACACCAGCCAAAGCTCAACCTTGGATCAAACCTTGAGTTAATGTAAAAAAACTGACAGGAGATTCTTCAAAACACTTCACAGGTAAAGAGAAGAAAGGACAGTGTAGCTTAACTTTCACACATGGCTGAAACATGCATTTTTGGATGTCCCTCTTTTTCTGCACATATTCACAGAACTGCATGGACAGAGCTGGCCGTGCTATGTCTGATCAGTTTTGTTGGCCCAGTGAATCACTCTGTGATAATTCAGCCATTTGTCATTCTGTGCACTTCTTTAAAAGTTTAACTTTCCAAATTACAGCAAAGGTAATAACTGACTGATTTGCACCTGTACCAGCATTAGATTGAGAGTTTTATTTGCCCACGTTTACAATGCAGCCTTCAGCAGTATTTAACAGACGATGCTTAGCTTTCGAGCCCAGTTTGAATAAATACGCTGGCTCATTAAAATTCATGTGTTCTTTCCAGAAGCAAACCATTTCATGGTTACTATACATTCATCAAATTCTTGGATTATAGTTCTCAGGGTCATACCTATTTAAGCTTGTAATTAAGCTGAGTTCTCTTTTATTTTGGCTTTTGATTATTTAGTGAAAGCAAATCTGCCAGCAGTCATTGTTCACTGATCTTGTGCCCTCTGGTCAAGTGTTTTTGTTAGGTGAAGAATGAAGACAGTGCTGCTTAAAAAATTTAGCACTTTTCTCTTGTAAAATAAAGAAGCTGCCTACCAGGTATAAGATATAAATATATACATATATATCATGGAAATATTGGAGGTTTTCTACATGTAAAAACAATCCCTTAGGAGACAGGTATAAAATATAAATGCCTTTTTTGCAGAAATATGTAATATCAAGAAAATGACAGATGAGCACACAACATCCCCAGAGTTTTCGCTATAGCTCCTACAAATACACTGTAGATATTTGCAGTAATAACAAGGAAAGCTGTACTTAAGGCCCTTTTTTCAGGCACCACAGGAGAGGGGGGAAAAACTCCAAAAGGGACTCCTTCAGGCTTCCCCAAAATAGGGAGGTTCCACTAAACAGAGGGGTCATGTCCCAAGGCCAGTAACTGTACACAACAGTATGCATTTAGAGTTGTTGATAAAGTGTGTCTCTTTTACTCACGCTCATTTGCACAAACAGAGTACAGTTCATTTACTGTCCATGTAGGCACACATGACAAATCAAAATGACAAACTGAGGAGTCTTAGGCGGCACATCAGAATGCCGAACATGTCAAAAGTGACTGGTCGTATTTTACTCCCAACAGGCAGCTGGGAATCGCCTGCATTATTATGAGCACTCAGAGCTTTTTATAGCACATGATAAATTATTACAGGTGTAAAATATTTAAATATTTCCTGTCATTTAGTGGCTGTTCTTCTCGACCCTGCTGTTGGATGCAGGTGATGACTCATTCTGCCAGCTCAGCTGTCACAGTGAATGGTGGGCTGCATGTCATGTTCAATACCGTCTTACAATATTGACTTACCTTGTTATTCTGCTCTGCCTGTATTGACTGATGCGAAGGCGTTGCCGGTTTACTCAGTCTTACGGGGTTGCAAATAAGCTGCTTAGCTTTCATCCAAGAAGCAACATGCTCATGTCAGAAGGAGCCGACTGTGTTTAATTTTACAGCCCACAGCTGAATCATTTCAGTGACACAGGGGCTATGTTTGACTCACAACTGTAAACTGATTAGCTGTAAGCCCTGTGAGACTTGGATGGTCTTGAGTTTGGAGCAGGCCCAAATGTTTTTGGATTTGCTTGCTATGTTTAAAAACTACTGAATATGATCTTCTGGATATTCCATATTGCTTATGCTCCAAAGGAGCCAATTCTTTAACAATGTAACAACTCGGGTACATGTCCACTTGCTTTACTTTTTGATGCATCTCAGAAACAACCCAGCAGTAGAGTAGTTGTACTGTAAATTCTTCATATCGACTTGATTTGCTATGTTTCTTGCTTCCGTTTTGTTTTAAACTGTAATTCCTTCTTTTTTGCTTACTTTTTTTTTGCTTGCTTGAGAAACTTTTGCTCCTGGAGCAGCAGCTTGTGTTGTGAGCACATTTAGAGGTTGTTCATTATGCTTGTGTTGACTGATTGTGCACACCGTCTCAATCATTTACTCTAAATAGAATAAAATGAAAACACTGAAACAATTATATCAGTCTGTCATCTATCAGTGCCTTCTAACAAAATTAGATTTAGAGCTGCAGCGAAGTGCTGAAATGCAGAAGTAGACAGCAGATTATGAGGCGGTATTGCCCTGGGTAGCTGTCTGAAATGATTTAAAACAAGGACCTATGTGAAAATTAAAACAGCTTTGAGGAACTTTTCACAGTAAAAATAACACTGGAAAAAAATCTTTTTTATTCTGAGGGCATACTCTAAATTAAGATGATGTCATACTGGGAAATTTCCAAAAGTCCATCAGATACTTATACAACAAATATTCCAGAGAAGGATTTTCTGGACAGGAAAAAGCTTTTACGGTGGAATAAAAAATTCAAGAGTTTCACATTGTTTTGCTTATCTTCGTGGCCTGTTTCGAATAATTTAAAGATGTCATGTGAACTTTTCTGGTAAATAAAAATTATGTATACATTCAACAAATGTGCTGAATGCATTTCCTTCCTCATAAAACATTTTTAAAGTTGACTTCTTGCACAATTTGAACTTGTATTGAATCGTTTACCTCCATGTTCTTTTTTCCCCCAAACCATCTGCCTCTGTCTTGCTTTCGGTGCCATAATGATGTAATAATTATAATAAATGTATTTGTCTCTTTGGCACCTGTTGCCAGCTGTTTAACACTGGAATATTGTGAAACCATTGGTATGAAGGTGTATTGCATCACTGGTATGTGTGTGCATGAGAGAAGAATAATGTGGACTCAGCTGGCACGAGAGATGGTGGTTTTTTTATTAATATTTCCAGTCATCTGCTGTCAGGTTTTGGTGAGCACGCGTGGATTGTAGCCTCAGTTTTATGTTCTAAACTGACTAGAGTGGCATCCAGTGTGGTCTTTTTCTGCTGAAGCCAATCTGCTTCAAGGATTTATGTGTTGTGTGTTCAGAGATGCTCTTCTGCATTCCCTGCTTTTAGAATAATCCTTTAATTGTCCCACAAGGGGAAATTTGGATGTAACAGCAGCAAGAAAGACACATATACAAACAAACAGTACACAAGACACAGAACAGAAACATACACAATTTTTACATATTTACATCAAGGACAATGGTTATCAAAAACAGATTAAATACAGATAAGAGGCTAACCCTGGTTATAGTGTGAATCGGTTGATAAAATAGTGCAAGTTACAGCGCTGATGTAAACATCTATGTTTTTTGGGAGCAGTTTTGATTGTACAGTCTGACAGCTGCAGGGAGGAAGGACCTGCGGAAACGCTCCTTCATGCATCGAGGATACGGCAGTCTCTTACTGAAGGAGCTCTGCAGTTCAGCAACATTTACATGCATGGGGTGGGAGACTCTGTCCATCAAAGATGTTATTTTGGTCAGTGGGTCCAGGGTGCATCCCAGAACAGAGCTGGCCTTCCCAATGAGTTTATCCAACCTCTTCCTCTCAGCTGCCGATAAACTGCTGCTCCAACATACAACGCTGTAAAAATGACAGATGCCACCACAGAGTCATAGAAGGTCTTTAAAAGTGCTCCCTGGACTCCAAATGACCTCAGCCGCCTCAGCAGGTAGAGTCTGCTCTGACCCTTCCGGTAAAGAGCGTCAGTGCTGTGGCTCCAGTCTAGCTTATTATTCAGCTGAACACCCAGGTACCTATACGAGTCCACTATCTCAATGTCCACTCCCTGGATGTTCACCGGTGTCAGTATGGTGGGTCTGCGTCTCCGGAAATCCACCACCAGCTCCTTGGCTTTCCCAGCATTGATCAGCAGGTGGTTCTGCTGGCACCAGTCCACAAAGTCCAGAGTCCACTGTCTGTACTCTGAGTCATCCTCACCTGTGATGAAGCCGACTATGGCAGAGTCGTCAGAGAACTTCTGTAGGTGGCAGCGTGGGGAGTTAATGGAGAAGTCTGCAGTGTAGAGGGTGAAGAGGAATGTTGTCCCTCTGATGTTGTCCTGTTTTGGTTATTTGAGGTGCCTTCCTATGAGCTCGAAGCGGTTTATCCATTCTCCCGTGACCTCTGGCATCAACAAGGCATTTGTTGTTGATTCTTTGTAAACCCTAGAGATGGTTCTGCAGACAAATCCCAGTAGATCAGCAGTTTCTGAAATACTCAAACCAGCCTGCCTGGGATAGTGTGACAATACCACATTCAAACTCACCTAAATCCTCTTCTCCACTGTGATGCTCATTGTGAGCTTGACCAGGTTGTTTTAACTATGTCTACATGATTACATTCATAGAGTTACTGCCATGTGATTTGGTGTAATGAGCAGCTGAACCAGGTGTAAAGTGGCTTGTGAGTGAATATTTTACCCAAAACATAGAAGTTATTAGTATAGTAAAAAAAAAAAAAAAACAGTTGTCAGTAGACTACACCTTTGCTCAGTTTCCCTGTTTCTCTTCATCCTTGTGCGGTGCAGACATCAGTCTGCTGATCAGTGATGACTACTCCCATCTCTTTCTCAGGTCTCTCCCTCTTTTGTGCCAACTATCTGTTTGACAGATCAATTATGATTGATGACAGAACACAGTGAACTTGGCCCCAGTCTGTCTCACTCTTCACTCTTCACTCATTCTTTCTTTCCCCACACAGACAAAGTAGTCTCCTTTCAAACAATATCTAATTCATATTTAATGACAGAGTGCATTTAGCTCCCCCATCACTCAGTGAAAGTGCTTCACTCTGCTGACACTTTAGGGAGTAGAAAGAATCAGAAGCATTTCACTGGTCATTTTTTTTATACCCATCTACCTCTTTCTCTTTTTCTCTACCCCATTTAGTGTTAATTACTGAATGTTTCGCCATCTGCGTTTTCTGGTTCTTTCTGAAATGTAGACCTAGCCTTGGTTTTGTTTCCAAGATATAAACCCCGGCAGAAAACTGTGACACCGTGGCACCACTTCAGAGACCTAGAAAACAGCGGGGAGTTCAAGTTGATGAGAAATTTGAAACTTCATTTCCAGAGAGGAGGAGGAGGAGAAGCGATAGCTCCTGCTGTGCAGTTAGAAATAAATATGTCAGAGTCAAATTCTTTCACTGCAGAAATCATTTGGAGGAAAACAGAATTAAAATAAACAGTTTCTACATGGAAAAGATCCTGACAGCCTGCAGAAAGAAAAGTCAGTGATGTAATACTTATCGCCATTGGTAAAGAAAAAGGTTTTAAGAGTCAACTGTTCTCTCTTTTAACCACTGTTACTACATGATCGTGTCATTCTTCGTCTTCCTCCCACGCGCCAGGAAAAAGTTTGTCTCCTGACAGCCGGTATCTTGTGACTCTGGGCAGCCTGCTAGACGACCAGCACTGGCATCACGTTGCAGTGGAGCATCACAGCAATCACCTCAAGCTCACAGTGGACAAAAGCACAGAGTGGGTGCACATCTCACCAACATTTGCACATTGGGACCATGATCAGGTATGTATTTGAGGATAGGATGATAACTCATGAAAAGACAGATGGCAGAAAGACACCCACCTCGCAGCTGCAGACATTTTATTGTATCTGCTTGTTTGTGTACTCTGTCTCCTGTACAGATGATACTGGGAGCACAGCAGGGCTTCAGCTATACGTCATTCTATGGCTGTCTGGAAAACCCAGTTTACAATGGCCTGAACCTGGTAGACCTCGCTAAACAAAAAGACCAGCGGGTTACAGTGAAGGTAAACTTGCTCATAGTGTGCTGCTGAAAAAGCTATTTTGTGTATCTTTCACAATGTGTAGACAGGAGTCAAAGTAGAACTACCTAGTTATAAGTAAAAGTACTTGATTTAAACAATAAACAGATAAATAATTCTTAAAGGAGCCGATGTAAAAATAATGTCACAATATTCATGTATTTAAATGCATGTAAAACTGTGATTAGGAATTAATTTAGTTTTAAAAAGTTCAGTATAGTTCAATGTATCTCTCTGCATATTAAATATTTTCTGTCAGGCCTCTATTATGATAAAAATGGCACCTCAGACCAACATCTAGTCAATCTAAACTCCAGGTAAGTTCTGTCCTCTTGATGTCTGCCTGGAGGTCTCTGTCCAGGTGTTTCTTGACTGTCCTTTCTTTCTCTTTCCTTCATTGCATGTTAGAGCTTCTCTGGTGATGCTTGGTGATGATTTTATGATGACCTCACCTGGCCAGCTGCTTTTGAATCTCACACCGTGAGATTAAAACTTCCAGATGTTGATACACTGATAGCTTTTGAGTCTCTCTCCTTCTGTGAGGGGAGTATCATCTTCCAACTTGCCAGTCCTGTTTGGCTGGATGGCATCCACCTCCTAGACTCATTACTAGCAGAGTGATCTTACATTTATGTCTATGCTTTACACATATTGACAGCATGGGCACATATTGTATCTCATTTTTCTTGTCCTGTTTTTTAGAGGAAAGTTTGACTTTCTTCTTTTTTCTCATTAATTCTGGAGGCCCTTCTGCTATCTACACAAATCTCTAACTATTCATAATGTGGAATATTTGTTTATAATGAGCATGGATGCTGAAACTGACTACAAACACACTTTGTAGAGACAATTTTAATGGATGTTGAAATGATGAAGTCGGGTAAAAAACAAATATTTTAGTAAAAACGGTGGAAAACTACAAATGCAACACATAAGAGAACATACTGGCATTTATATAGTGTCGTTCAAGTCTTTAGTGGACCACTCAAAGTACTTATGCCTGCAGGTCACAAAGTGCCTCATCACATATATTTATGCAGCACTTTACTTGTTTTATTTACCTTGCGTCCACATCTGCAGTCAATTTAAATTCACCAATTAATCTTGTTTGCTTGTGTGTGTGTGTGTGTGTGTGTGTGTGTGTGTGTGTGTGTGTGTGTGTGTGTGTGTGTGTGTGT
>NW_005187455.1:1293271-1331265 GCF_000239375.1 Pundamilia nyererei
TGTGTGTGTGTGTGTGTGTGTGTGTGTGTGTGTGTGTGTGTGTGTGTGTGTGTTTGTGCACATAAAAATGTATGCATGGCTTTTAGATCTTGTCAAGCTACAGCAATATGTAAAAGAAAACTGACCATCTTTAGCTTTCACCTCTTCAGTCTGCATTACTCTATATTGCTTTGACTACCCCACAAAGAGCTTTTAGATTTGATCAAGTGTCAGTGTGCTCTGTGCTGAACTGAAAATAGAAACCCAGTATTCCCACTAGAGGACACGGAATGGAACGTATCACTGTTGCTGCCCCAGCGGTGGATTTACTGCAATTACCACTTCTCGAAGCCTGCTTCTCACTCTCTCGCTATCTGTTTTTGCCTCTCCAAACTTCTGCTCCCTGGTGTGACCTTAGAAATCTTTTGGCTGACATTGGTCTTCACTAAGATCTGTGCTTATATTAAGCCTGACTATAATCATCATGGTAATGCTCCTATGCTTTTTAAAGGAGAATTGCTGATGACATCTTTGTGTATTTGGGTAGCACCAGACAGCCTTGGAACTAATTTATATTCAGACATGATTATTTTCTATACTCATTTCTCTCTATTCATATATTTTCCTGTCTCCTCTTCTCTTTTCCATCTGTCTCAGGGCAATGTGACCTTTTCATGTTCTGAACCCGTTTTTGTTGCCATGACGTTCACCGGCCCCCAGAGTTTCCTTCGGTTACCAAGGATAGATCAATCTTCACTGGGTATCTCAGTGGGGCTTCAGTTTCGGACATGGAACAAGGCCGGGCTGCTCCTGACCTTTGAACTCCCAAATCGAGAAGGCAGAGTCTGGCTTTACCTGAGCAAAGCCAGAGCACATTTACAGATCCACAAGTCTGGCAGGGCACCCCTGGAGCTCAACGCAGGTCAGTCTGACGACTCAAAATCATGTTAAACTCTTTCTCAGGTGCCTCCATCCTGCCTGCACTTACTAACTGGACTAATTTAAAGCCGTGATGTAAAAAAGGAGCTTAATGTTAGAAATTCAGTATCAAAAATCGTGATAAAAAATTTCTGTTTCGAGCCCAAAACACTGGAAGGCAGCAAGCTGATATCATCTAAACATCCAAATTTACTTATCAAGATACAAAATCCTGACCAGCTCCAGAAAGACATTTTTGTGGTTAAAACTGACTCCCAAACATCAGTTGTCCAAAGTGAACCATAATAAGTCTGTAGTATGAAGTCTGTTTGATGGCTGAGTGTTCAAATGTGAGAATTACACAGGTATTTTTAGGTATTCTTCTTTTTGTATGCTTGCATGATTTTTCCAAGTGTCACCATTTCCTAATAGAAACTACTTCCAGGAGTGATAATAGAACTGAATGAAACTATGTCCTGTTATAGGCTGTGTGGCATTTGAGAAAGTGCAAATTATTCTTCAAGCATTGTTGGGAGTTCTTATGTTAAAGTAGTTGTAATATCACACACTTAGACATTCCTGAGCAAGAACCATCTTCTATTTTTTCCATTTTCAACAAATTAGAATTGAAACATGATATCAACATAAAAACACTTAGACATATATGTGTGGCTCTTCAGGTTCAGCTCTGAATGATGGTCAGTGGCACTCTGTGGACTTGATATCAGGAGGAGGACGTCTGACCATCACAGTGGATGATGATGAAGGAGCCAGTGCTCACGCGAGCCCCTCATTTTTAATTACCACAGGAGGTCATATATTCTTTGGTGGTAAGCGAGAAATGAACGATAAAACACATGCATCATTATTCATCTTTGTCTATATAATCTAATCTTGCATCGCAGCGCATTCAGTTTAGTTTTATTTATATAGCGCCAAATCACAACAACAGCTTTATATTGCAAGTTAGAGACCCTACAATAATACAGTGGTATGGTAGAATGATGGCTTGATTTCTCTTGTGTTTCATTTACTGATTGATGTTTTCTCTTCTGTCCAGGTTGTCCTGCTGAAGAAAATAGCCAGGAGTGCTTGAACCCCTTCAAAGCTTTCCAGGGCTGCATGCGTCTACTGACTGTGGACAACCGGCCAGTGGACCTGATCAAGGTGCAGCAGAGGCTGATCGGAAACTACAGTCACCTGCAAATCGATATGTGCGGCATTATTGACAGGTAAGACCTAAAGGGGCCGTTTGCGACACTGATTTATGTAAATGCCATGTATTGGGTATTGCTTATGTCTGTCTCTCCATTTGTCCAGGAAAAGAAACGCATTATTCTATGTAATGCATTTGTTGTATTAACGAGGATTGTCAGAAAAGAGGATTCACTGGCATTAAAATGTTTGATTTTGTTGTCACGCTTGCTTTGTAAACCTCCTTAATCTCCCTCTGAAGCCTTTTTGTGAAATGGGGTCGCATGTGGATTATTAGGCAACAGTGAATATGATACAAACGCAATATGGCGTCAATGTTTCCCGAAATGTGTTCTGGTTAAGAAAACGTCATAATTTTTCATGTAGCTTGTCTCTGTTTCAACTGGTATGAGGAAAATAAACCTGGAGGCGTTCACACACACACACACTCCGAAGCAATTAGTGTTCAGCAGTGTGCTGATTAAACTTTTCTTCAAGTTTCCTGATTGCTGCCTCTTCATTCCTGCTCTTCCAGTGGTTATCTGTGTGGCTGTGCTCTGCATCTGGTGCTGTGCTTTGTATTGACAGTATAACATTTTATAAGGACACCAGCACCATGTATGCATACATGCTGGGGACTAAAATGCTGTAGCTGAAAAATCCTTTTTTACCGTCTGACAGAATCGATATTTCTGGGATTTCCATATAATAAAATAGTCGAGCAACTGCAGCCACTAACATGTCTATTTTCTCTTTCCATACTGCAGAAAATGTCAAGTTAAGCTCCTCTGTGTGAGTTTAATGTTGTGCTGTGTGTGAGCAATAACACATTGCTCTCAGAACATGACATTAGACCTTTTTCCAAATCATTAGAGCCCACTGGTGAATGGCACACATATTACCCACGGAGCAGCTTTTGTTTCAATAAAATGTCAACTTGAAAAATTGATTTACACTTCTCCAACCCCTCACCTCCAACCCACAGCACACTATGTTGAAATAAGTGGTGCTTGATTGATCATATGTATACCAAATGTATCAGTGGACTCTCAGGCTTGATTGAAAAATGTATAAAAAAAGAATGATAAATGCAAATATTTAAAGTGGTGGAGGAAATACGGAGTGCTGCACCTGGCTTCATGTCAACTTACTTTAAGTAGAAAAGAAGCAAAGAAATTGGGTGTTAAAAAAACAAACTTTACCATCTGACAGAGCTGCTGAGTAAGTCTTTTTCTAACAGCAAATTTCCCCCTGACTAAAAGATTAAAAATACATGCTGCTCTCCCTCCCCTTCTTTTTCACTCTCCGCAGTCACAATTTGCTGACCTCATTTCCCCTTCCAAATATATTTACGTACTCATTCACTGCTCTGTTCATCCAACCTTCGTTCCCTTTGTTGCTCATTCCTCTCCTTCAACACACCCCAAACTTTATTTCCGCTTTCCTTTCTCTCCATGTTCTTTTTTTCCTCTCACTGTTTCTGATGTTCTGCTTCTTTTCCTCCAGTCATCCGCTTTGCTGCTTTCCGTGTTTTACACAGGAAGACTGAGGAGGAAAAACAGCAGCACAGTTTTCTCAGACTTGTTCTATGGTGTGTAATTTTGACACGAATTGCTGTGAAAATTCAGGTACTTTTGTCCAGTGATGTATTATTCTCACACATACAACTGTGTACTGTAAATCTGCAAGTTTCCTTTCAATCTTATAATTCTATATTTTCCACTTAGGTCAGGCTTGACTCTCATGCTTGAAGCTGTCAATGCCTCATCCAAGTAAAATCACAATGCATTAGATGCAATTACTTTATTTAACACACACTCACATTAAAAGGCATGAAATATTTTAGCAACTTGAGGTGGTATTTGCTCAGCACACCGATGGTTCTGTTTGCATCCATAAATAGGAGGTTTTGTAATGGCTGTGCTGAATTTAAACATCACTTCTTGTGGATGATTAATCTGGTTTTGCAGTATTTAATATGTGAGGTCCATACAGCACAAGCAGGGCCTGTAGTGATTTATCCTGTATGAGGGTGTCTTACTCGCCCTCTGGCCTTAAGTGCCACCCTCCTGTGCAGCTGATTTTACTCAGCAATTAGGCCACAGTATTAAAGACTGGGGGGGCGCTCCAGCCCTGAGAGCCTTTGTAGCTTTTGCTTGTGAGCTGTGTTTGGCACCGCTTCATCCCACTCAGTGGAGAGTAGGGTGCTTGAGTCATTTTGTCTTATTGACTTACTGTTTTGTTTGGCAACAAACTTAGTTTTATTGTCTTCTTGTCATGGTCCTGAGTCCGACGACTCAGTGCTCTGTGTTTCTTTATAATATTCTGTGTTCCTGTTTATTCTTCTTATGTCTTGTCTGTTATGTTCAGTGTCTTGTCTGGTTCTGTGTCTGTTAGTTTCCTGTTTTATTCTGAAGGTCCTTGTCTTATGTGAGTGTGTTCACTTTACGTTTCCCCTGCCTCGTCAGTTGTGATTTCACCCAGGTGTGCTTCCCTCCTGTGTGTATTTAAGCCCTGTGTGTTCTCCTGCCTGTTGCTGGTTCGTCTGTGTTATTTGGTGTTTTCTTGTCTGTGAATCTCCCGCCGTCATCCTGTGAATTCTCCCTGCAAGTCGCTTTCTCTCGTGTTCAGGTTTGTTGTTTAGGTTTTAGTTTTCCCAGTGTAGTTTATGTCTAAGTTGGGTTTTTCGCCACACTCTCCTTTTGTTTGTTATCACTCGGGTTCTGTGTCAATAAAGCCCTCTCACTTCACTGCATATCCGCATCTTGGGTCCTTTGTTAAATTCACACGGCTTGCCCCGGCAACCCGTGACACTTCTCTATTTTGATGGAACTTTTTTTAGTTTAAATACCCCCCTGGACTTTTTAAGGAAACATAACAGTGGTTAAGAACAAGGTTTAGCCAGCAGTGGGCTTTCATAGACTCTTAATGAATAATGATTTGCGTCCAGTGTGGGTACCGGTATTTTTAAAAAGGTAATATTTATGTAAAGAAAATTGTCGCAAAAGCTGAGATATTGGCATAGGCGTGTTATGTGTGTCATACACACACCTGCACATACAAATAGCAAACCCAACCTTCTAATCTAGTGGTCTATTTCTGTACAACTGGCACCAGTCTGCTTTGCTGTCTAATGTTTCAACCCCTCCACCTGTCACTGGGTTTTGTAATATATTTGTTGTTTTAGATTTTTATATAAGTTGGGTTTTTTGTGTTTCTATGTGTGTATAGTTTTGTTTTTTTCCACTGCCTTTATTGACCATCTTTTTATGCGAGGAGAGGAGATCATTCCATCCCAGATGTCAAAATGAGGCGCCATCCAACCATTTATTAAAAATATCAACTTAATAGGCAAAGTGGCGCACATCATGTAAATATTAATAATAAATTTGCTTTCCATTTGCATGACCTGCTGGTATGTTTTGAATTTTTAACAACAGGCTGTCAAACTCACAGCTGGTGCAGCTGCTGTAATAAAATCTGCTTCTTGTCCAGATGTTCCCCTGCATGAAGAGCGTAGAACTATATGAGTTCTCTAAATCAAGTTTATGTGCTAATTGATCAAAGTGTGTTTAAAGTTCACTATAGTTCAGTTGTCTTTACTAATGCCTTGGAAATGATGATGAATTAATTTTCACTTTGACTCAGCTGTGGTAAGTGACCAAAGTGAATTTAACTTTGGTCACAAAACTCCAAACCAAGGAGGGGTAATTGAGTTGGACTACTTTCCAGCAGAAAGCCTATATGTTATCTTTAAAGTTCCAACTTTTGTAATGGCATTATTTTTATGTTGTGGTAAAAAGTTTAAAATAACAGAGTAGCGGTAAGATACCCATTTTGTAGTCCATCTTATGAACAGATATTAACATTCTTAATTCAAGCCCATTAGACTTTGTGTAATGTACACATTACTGGAGATAAATTTCAGGAGTGGGTCCACCCCTCCTAACCTTTCGGTTCTCACCTATGTATGTTCCCCCAGTTCACCAAGCTGTTCATTCTTGTTTACTGGCCCCACCTTCCCTCTCCTTTTCAATTCTTTAACTTCTTCACTTCTATTTAGTACATGGGGATCTGCCAGGCCCGGGAGCCATCACCAGTCCCCTTTGAGGCCTTCCCCAAACCGCAGCTCAATTCATGTCCAAGCCATTCACCTTTACCTACTGAAGCACTGTCAAACCTAAAATGAGGACGTGGGCCCAGCTAGTGAAGTTTATTATAAATAGATTCATGAAATCCTTCATCCAGCCATCCATTCGCTTCTGCTTATCCTTTTCAGGGTCGTGGGGGGTGCTGGAGCCTATTCCAGCTGTTATAGGGCGAGAGGTGGGGTACACCCTATACAGGTCGCCTGTCTGTCGCAGGGCAAACACACAGGAACAGACAACCATTCACACTCACATTCACTACCGCATTCACACCTATGGGCAATTTAGATTTTTCAATTAACCTATCCCCACAAACTGTATGTCTTTGGACTGTGGGAGGAAGCCGGAGTACCCATCTTTTGTCTTCAGTTGCCTTTATTGTCTTTGAGACTAAGCAAACAAGTTTTAATAAGACCCCAGAACTGATGCATTCTCTCCCTTTCTCCACCAAACTGGGCATCGAGAGCTACTTGCACTGTTCTCTCATGACGATGGGGTATTTTAAAGCAATTGCCTCACTGAATAACTGATGCATTAAGCTGAAGACCAATAACACAGAATGATGTGTGTCATAAAGCAGTTCATTAAGTAGTTCCCCTGCAACAATGTTACATAGATATGGAGACGTGTGCTTTCTTTCCTGTCTCTCTCTCAGATGTTCCCCCAGCCACTGTGAACATGGAGGCAGCTGCAGTCAGTCATGGAGCACCTTCCACTGTAACTGCTCTGGGACCGGGTACAGCGGAGCCACTTGTCACAGCTGTAAGGCCATGATGGTTTTTTGAGTGGTGTCGTTCAAAGGTCACAGATCTGTATTTCAACTCATGTTTGGGAGTTTCCGTTAACCAGCGGTCCCCAAACCCCGGGCCTCGGACCGGTACCGGTCCATGAGTCGTTTGGTACCAGGCCGCTAGAGTTGAGGCTCAGGTGTGAAATGTATGGTTTTCAGGGTTTTTATCACTTTTCAGCGTTGTCATTGTTTTTATCGTTAACTCGGTTTTCCTGGGTCTTTTCACGTGTGTTATGAATAAATCTTCTTTTTTTCGGTAGGCCTACCGCTACTAGTTTTATTTTGTTGTATTTATCCACGACACCTTAAAGGCCGGTCCGTGAAAATATTGTCGGGCATAAACCGGTCCGTGGCGCAAAAAAGGTTGGGGACCGCTGAATTAGACAGCCTGCTGCTTTAACTTCATTTCCCTTCAGACATTTTTGTGGCAGAAGGTCAAGCAGAGATCTAACTTCTTTCCAGCAGTCATGACTGTAAGCACTCATGGGATAACTCTTAGCACAAAAACAGAGTGATTTAGAGGTCACACAAGAAATAATGAAAGAAATGATACACAACTCTATTGGAAAATACATCCTTTATAACCACTTTAGTTTAAACCATGAGGCAGTTTCTAAGACAAGCATGTAACATGTGCTTCTTTTTAGACAATTAATGAATTTCCTTTGCAAAAGCGTTGCTATTTTTTTTTCTTCTTTTTGGGGCTTTGTAAAGTGCTCCTTTTTGACCATCTAACAAAACTGAAAATCACTGGATATTTTACAGGACAAGCATGGCTATGCAGTCTTTGTTCAGCAGTGGCAACAGCAGCCTCTGTAAACCATAAGTGGTAATTACAAGATTCTAGTGCATTAAATTAAATGGTAAATGGACTGGTGCTTGTATAGCCCTTTATCTAGCACTCTTGTAACTGGGCACTCAAATTGCTCTTTACACCCATTCACTACATTCACCCATTCACAGTGTGCTTTATTCCATGCTTTCAAGTGGTTTCAAGCAAGCACAAGAGCACAAGATATGATATCCACATCTATTCATCTGCTGCTGAATAATTTTTGTTAATCAACGTGCACCAACCTGTGGACATAGATTTGGGTTTAGAGAATATATCTTCAGCTTTTATTGAGGTTTCCATTTTTTTTTCATTAATTTGACCAGTATAAACAGTACAATTATAATTCATATTAATATAATAATTACAATTATTAGGCAATAATTCATTTTTTGTTGCTTTGCACTAATATAAGAGTTTAAAAAAAAAAAGACCAGCAAAATTAAATCAGATATATTAGCATAAACTTTATTCAATAAACCTTGAAGATATATAGACAGATACACTTGCAACCATTAGGTGCACCTTTTTTGTACCTGGTTGGACTTGAAAAAATGTTCTCTAGTCTGATGATTCTCAATCTTCTATTGTCCAGTCTTGGTGAGCTGTGAATTGTAGTCTCAGTTTCCTGTTCTTCCTCAGTGGCACCCAGTGTGGTCTTCTGCTGCTGTAGCCTATCTGCGTCAAGATGTGACATGCACCTCTGAATGCTTTAACTCTACTGGTAACTTCCTATCAGCTCAAAGCAGCCTGGCCTTTCTTCTCTGACCTCTGGAATCACCAAGTCACTTTCACCCAACTACTACTCGCTGGATATTTTCTCATTTTAAGACCATTCTCTCTAAACCCTAGAGAAGGTTGTGTGGGAAAATCATCAGTTTCTGAAATACTCAGATCAGCCCTCTATCGCCAACAATCACGTCATGTTCAAAGTCAGTCACATTTATTCTCAGTTATAACGTTTTCCATAAATTAAAAAATAGTAGTGCATTAAATTAAATAGTAAGTGGGCTGGTGATCTATATAGTATATAGTTAACTTTATGAGATTGTTTTGACCATGTCTACATGCTCACATGCATTGAGTTGGAACCATATGATGAAGTAATTTAACATATTCATTAACCAGCAGTTGCACAGGTGCACCTATTAAAGTGATGAGTGTATTAAATGGTAACAATAATATCACTAAAATGTAGCTAAACAGATAATCCAGTGGAGAAGAGTTGGTCCCTCTGCATCTACATTGTAAAAAAAATCTTAAGTTACTTGCAATATGTTGAACAAGACCAGATGCTGAAAAACAAAATGAGCAACCACTGTGCAGTTGCATAGACAGAAAAACAAACTTAAATGTCTGCAGTGATGATGACGAGGATGTCTCTCTCTCTTCAGCAATATACGAGCAGTCCTGCGAGGCTTACAAACACAAAGGCAACATTTCGGGGTATTATTACATTGATGTGGACAGCAGCGGACCCATCAAGCCACAGCTGTTATACTGCAACATGACAGGTAGCTGATACACACATCAAAACACACACGCGTCAACATGCCTGGCGCACAATCTCTTCCCCTATCTCTTTCATCCTGCCTTATTCTTCGTGTTTCAGTCCTGCATACATACAAATACAGATACAGGTGAAAATTAAAAATACACGCTTTCCCTTATTCTTCTTTCATTGCACCAGAGGACAACACATGGATGGTGATCCACCACAACAACACAGACCTAACGAGAGTCCAGCCATCACCAGAAGTGAATACACATGTAGTGCATTTTGAATATGCATCTGATGAGGAGCAACTAGCAGCAATCATAAGCCTATCAGAGCACTGCGAACAAGAAATTGCTTATCATTGCAGGAAGTCACGCCTACTCACCTCACCAGGTAAAGACCTTGGATGATCTTTAACGCCAAATTTATGTATTGTTGTGATGCAGTTTAAACAGGCAGTTGAAGTTATTTTGGACCAAGCATGGGTACTTCAAGACAATAGTTAAGACTCTTGCATAGTGTGTATTGTGTATCACATTGCATCATAACAGGTTTCTGTTTTTAATAATAATTAATTGTTTTTTATAATGTGAGATATGATCAACAGAATGTCTGTTTTACCTTTGGCAGCCAGCAGTAATAAAAAAGTAGGACCTTTTGACTCAAGGCAGCACAGGTCACTGTGGTTAGCACTGTTGCTGCACCGCAAGAAGGTCCTGAGTTCAATTCCACCATCAGGCCAGGGTGTACCCTGCCTCTCGCCCTATGACAGCTGCAATAGGCTCCAGCCTGACCTTAAAAAAGGATAAGTGGAAGCGAATGATTGGATGGACCTTTTGATTGAATTTACTACCATATAGTTGTGGTTGTGGTATAAAATCATTCAGTATAGCCATGTCTTTTTCTTTTTGTGTTTCTTTTTTTATTGATTACAATAGTCTACAAAAATGTGTCCCATTATAGAAACATAGCTACCATCTGGGGATCGGTCACTTGATATAAGTGATATGTCTGTGTGTTTCAGAGGGCTCTCCACTCAGCTGGTGGGTAGGAGGCCCAGGTGTGGGACAAATGCACACTCACTGGGGCGGAGCTCCACCAGGGAGCCAGCAATGTGCCTGCAGTCTGCAAAATAACTGTGTGGACTCCAGATATCACTGCAACTGTGATGCTGACAGCAATGAATGGTACTGTATATCATAATACTCATATCAAAACAATTATAGTGTGACGTGTTCCGCTATAAAAATAGCTCATATCCTCACTGCATTTATAAGTCACCAAATTTGCTGCCAGTGCAGCAGATTTTTGTAGGTGTGGCAGCTGCAAGAGCATAAATCAACAACATGTATTATCCTTTAAAGTGAATCACATTTTATGCTAAAGATAGATATGTCTTTCCCTCCTCTAGTTTGGAGTTTGTTTTTAATAAAAAAAATTCTGCTCCTTATTTTTTAGGACTAATGACTCAGGCCTGTTGACCCATAAGGAGACACTCCCGGTTAGATCTCTGGTGCTGGGTGATATCCAGAGACCTGGCTCCGAAAGCACCTACAAGGTGGGACCTCTCCGTTGTCATGGAGACAGTAAGTCGAAATCAGAGTGCCAATGTCAGTTTGTCACTTTGTACATGTTTTTAAAATGATGCAGGTGTGTCATGTCAGAGTTGTAAACTCATTCCTGTACCTTGCTTCATGTTTAAAATGCTTTCATGCATTTTGCAGAAAATGTTTGGAATGCTGCATTTTTTGACAAGGAGACATCATACCTCCACTTTCCTACATTACATGGAGAGCTGAGTGCCGACATCTCCTTCCTGTTTAAAACCACTTCATCATCTGGTGTCTTCCTGGAAAACCTGGGCATCAAAGACTTCATTCGAATTGAACTCAACTGTGAGTAAAACCTCTCTGGTGAGATGTCTAATCTAGACTTCACTTAGATGTGAGTACAAACTGAGCAGGAAGAAGAGTCCTCCGAGTTAAAGTTTCATGTGGTTTTAACTCAGCCGAGGTGATGGTGTCCATCAACCCTTCAAAAGAAATACTTTACAGCAGCACTGCCATTTATTTCTCCTCCTCTGGGAAATCACAGAATTGTTGTTCTTGATGTTGTTGTTGCAGCCAGCTGCAGTGCTTTTATAACCACCAGAGCGTGTAGCTCTCTATCACTCTACTTAAAACACTGAACTACCATGTAAAAGAAACATTTGACCCACCTGCAGTCATTTATATCTGCTGGTGGAAGTCCCCACAGACATCCCTGCAGAGCAGACATTATGACCAGGGGTGCATATAAATGGTCTGTAGGTGTGCATGTGCTGTCAAAATAAAAAACGCGCACCAGATAAGAAGTTGCAACGCACGTTTGCGTACATAAGATTTTCTGGAGGGATTTTCACGGCATATTTTGCACCACATCTCTGTTCATCATTTGTTTGAAGGCAGCTCACCTCCAGTAACCACTTTTCCGAGAATACACACTTCTTTCGCGGTTCGGACTCCTTCTGAAATTTCTTTGGAGGTGGAGGAACACCAAAGTAATTGCTTAAAGGAGCCTGCTTCTTCGACTTTTTTAAAATTTCTAAACAAATGTCTATCTTTCTCCAGAAAATCTTATGTACGTAAACGGGTGTTGCAACTTCTTATCTGGTGCGCGTTTTTTATTTTGACAGTGTATGCGCACCTGCGGACCACTTATGTGTACCCCTGAATATGACAACAGACTAGTCTAGCATAGTATTAAAAAAGAGATGCTGGCATGGTCTGTGTGTCAGTTTATGTGAACTTGCACTGAGAGCATATGATGTGCCGCTGTAGATCAGGAGGCAGTGCAGCCTGTCCAGTAATCAGAAAGAGTGTGGTTTGATCATGGGTCTCATGCTCAAAGTATCCCCAGGCAAACTACTGAACGCCCAGCATATCGATTGTGTGTGTAGTGTTATTGATTAAGTATGCAGAATAAAGTGGTGTATGCAATGTATGCTTGAATTGCCTTGGACAGCAAAAAGTGCTTCGAGTGGTGAGTAAGACTACAAAGGAGCTGTATAAATGCAAGTCTATATACTTACAAGTCTATTTACTATTGTAGTTCAGCTTGACTGAATTGCTCCAGTTCAAACATTGATGTGTGTGCTGTTGTAGCTTTCCTCTTTGTTCCTCTCTTGATGAGGTGCTTCACTTTCATGTGATTGCAAAAGAAATCGAATCTACCGCTGTAGCTGGTTTTACCTTAAAAAGAAGTCCATGTAACTATATATGCTTAAGGCTAGCAATCAGATCTGACACTCGATTCAGTACTTTCACAGTATTTTGCCGTAAGGCTACAACTGTTGCACTGTAAGCAAGACAGTATCTGCAGTGTGGAGGTACTGTTACTTTCTTTCCTCTCTTTTTTATATTCTCTTATATTATTTGTTTCATTTTCTTTTCCAGACTAAGCAGCTAGCTCAACATGCAACATATTTCAGTTAGAATAATTAGAGCTTGAGTAATAAAAATGATGAAGGCAACAAAGCAATAAAGGAGAGCCGGTCCTGCTGAAGATAGAAAACAGGAAGAGGGAGAGCTAGCCTTGAACTTAGATGTGGATTGCTGCTCTCTGAACATCCAGAAAAGGGATTAGAGACTAACGGACTAATAGCAGGTGGATGAGGAGGTTATTTGGCCAGGGGAATGATGACAGAATTAAGAACAAACTGAGTTTGGTAGCATGGGAACTCAGAAGTGAGGAAAAGAAGAGAAAAGAATAAGGATCTTTTCAAATATCCTTTTTCCTACTTTCCTACCTGCCTGATGTTCCTTAAAAGCAAACCCTGAAAAGAATTTTAAAATGGCAAACATTTACAGCATATATATTTTTGACATAATTTCTCCTCCTGTGAACACCATGAATTCCTTGTACAAGACTGATTCTTTTACTACTTAAGTGATATATTTCTTCATATTACTTAGGTAGTAAAAGAACTTCCCCAGGATGAGGCTTGTCCTGAGTTCCTAAAGGCTCTGGATGTTATAGGCCTGTCTTGGTTGACGCAGCTCTTCAATGCTGCATCGAGATCAGGGGCGGTACCTCTGGTTTGGCAGACCAGGATGGTGGAGACCGAAGGGTGTGTTCCAACTATATGTGAATCACAGGTTCAACCTCCCCAGGAAAGTCTGTGCCAGGGTGCTGGAAAAGAGAGTCCATCTGTTTATCGAACATCAGATTCAGGAGTCGTCGTCCAAGGTTGCAGAACACTGGACCAGCTCTTTACCCTCTCAGGGAAATTTGAGGGTGCATGGGATGTACTTCTGGAGTATGGGGTGTCTGCCCCATTCTTTGCAAGAGCTTGGTCCACATAGCTAGCAATAAGTCAGACTCATTCTGGTAGGTGTGGACTCCACCAGGGCTGCCCTGGGTGCTGGCCTCTCCCTTAGAGATAGGGTGAGGAGTTCAGTCATCCTGGAGGGGTTCAGAGTAGCCGCTCCACATTGAAAGGAGCCAGTTGAGGTGGTTCGGGCATCTGACAAGGATGCCTCCCGGGCGCCTCCCGGGTGAGGCATTTCCCACCTGGAGGAGGCCCCGAGGCAGACCCAGGACACGCTGGAGAGATTATATCTTGGCTGGCCTGGAAACACCTTGGTGTTTCCCCAGAGAAGCTGGAGGAGGTGGTCAGGGAGAGTGAGGTCTGGGCTTCTCCAATTAGGCTGCTGGCCTTGTGAAGCAGAAGAAGATGGATGGACATTGACTCTACATCAATAACTTTAGCTTGTTTCTGTGAAAACAAACTAGTGCTTTATCTTTGTAGCTGGTTGTCACAACTACAGTACTTCATTTTTATCTTCCAAAGTTGTCAGCAGTTTTATGTGACATGCTTACGAGCTGCTTGGTGTCAGGTTGTGTTTGCATCACTTAGGTGATACATTACTTCAGCCTGAAAGTGTTTTTTCTCATCAGAGTTCCAGTGGTGCTCGTGTGTCAGCTGCCTCTGTTCCTTATCTTTCTTCCACAGATGATGTACTGTAGTTCTAACAGAGAATGAGGACTTCAGAGTGAGCATGCTGACAAGTAAAAGGGGAAAGCAAGAAAGAGTTTAGCAAGATAAAAGATCCTTTGTGGTTCCACTATAAAACAACACAAAGTTGCTGGTGTTCAAAACAAAGGAACATGCTCTACTGGTAATAATTCCTGGCATGCAAACAACTTGATGTGATCAGATTTGGCTATGAAAATGTTGCTCTGTGTCCTTTCTTTCTATTTTCTGGGGGAAAATAAATAAATATGACAGACAGATGACAAATTAAAGGACATTGTAGTGAGTGGATGCAGTGGCTGTGTTTAGCTGTGGATAGTGTTTTACTGGCATGGTTTGTGTCCACCTGTCTCTTCAGTTTAAAAGGTTATTGTAAATCAATACAAAATGGCTTTGAGTTGATCACCTTTAACCTACCTGAGTCAGAGACTCACCAGGCAAGGCAGGAAACTGCAGTGGGCTGCCAAACTTTAAGCTTTAGCAGTGGCAATGCTCAAAATTTGCAGTGACAGTGGGAGAGACCTGACTTGACCTGGCCCCGCCTGACTCAACTCATTCTGCTTACCGACCGAATGCAGTCTTTGAGCCTGAGGGACATACTATAATAAACAGCATTTGCACAAATCATGGCCCCCAACCAATATTCACAATGTTTTTAGATGGTGTCAAAATAGTTATAACATAACTATGATGAATGCTGGTTGTAGAGGCCTCCTGTGAATTGTTGCCTGGCGCCTCAACCGACTCTAGAATTACCACTGAACAAAGCGGTCTCCTCCAAGGTGGAAGTGCTCCCATCCATATGATGTTAGAAAATGATTTGAATCATATGCTATGGTCTTTGCAGTCATCAGAACTCAAGCTACCTGAAAGTCTATTTGAGTTTCTGCACAGAATCAATACCAAGATGCAGTGAAGGTCTTCTTTTGGCAAGGTAATAGCTCAATACATTAGTAGGATAATATTTTTTCCTTTACACTTGTTACCCACCATTAATTAGTTAGAGGTTAGACAAACAAAAGCTCACTCAGTTAAATCATGCAAATAATGAGCACATCTTTGTGTGTGAGCTGCCTTGTGTGCAGGGCAACAAGTACCAAACAAGCTGCAGGAAGGTACAGGAGACACAGAAGGGGCTTCTTACATGTTCTAAAATAAGTCTTATTTTTCTTTCCTCTCTGATGCAGCCTCCAATGAGGTCCTCTTCTCCTTTGACGTGGGTAATGGTCCATTGGAGGTTTCGGTGAAAGCTGGATCACCTCTGAATGACAACAGGTGGCATCGTATTCAAGCCGAGCGAAACGTTAAAGAGGCATCGCTTCGCCTCGACGAGCTTCCTGCTGTCACGCAGGAGGCGCCGGCTGATGGGCACATCCACCTGCAGCTGAACAGCCAGTTATTTATAGGTGTGCAATCAATTCAAAGCTGCTTTTTTTGAGGTCCCAACAAAAACAATGCGACATTTGGTTTTTACTCATGTAATTATTATTAGAAATTAGGATTTCTTTCATTTCAGCCCATGCTTGTTGTTGGAGCTGTCAGATTTCTACTTTTATTTCTTAAACTTTTTCAAATAGTCTGTTTTCTGCTCGCTCTTTGTTTCATTGTGTCCCTTATTTTTACACACAAAACCGCTCTGTGCTCATAGGGTACATTTTCATTGACCCCCTGGGAGGTTGGTGGATTTGCATTCTCGTCACAGAATATATAATCTTCCACGACTCCACACTTCCCTCATAGTGCACAAAGAACATATTGCATTGTCTGCTTATTGATCCGCATTGATGCTGACAGGTTTAAACAAGTCCACAGTAAAGCAGTTCTTGTTTCTAAACCTTACTTCGATATAAGCTTAATAGACTTAATAGAAAATCCCCACAAAGTGATAGAAATTCCCTGGGGATGTGTAGAAAAAAGTCACCGTTTTGTGGTCAGTGTCCTTGCAGTAACCTTGGTAGAGTGTTTGAACTCAGTCCATTAGTTAAGGTAGTCATTTCCTGACAGGTCCTGATGAAACTCTTGGCCCTGATACGAACCTCATCAACTCTGCAGCCATGGGAAACTGTTTATCTCATCATAACAGTCTTGAGATTGCCAGTTTGGCAGTCTGAGACAATTATAATGTTGCAGAGCGTGAACTCTGAGGACAGCTGGAGGTTGTGATGCGAAAACTCAGAAAACAATAACTTTTTGAGTTTAAATTCTGACCTAGAAGGAAAAAAAAAAATTTTCCTGTCACTGTCAGCCAACCAGACAGGACAAGCAGACTGTCAGAGCGATTGGCAGGTCGCTAACTTTCTAGATAACAACAATCAGCTTGGTGCTGGGTGAGCAGAGCCACAGCCAGTGAAATGTCAATTTCTGGAATTTTTCACCTGCCAGTTTGGGTTTCACTGTGCTTCATTTTAAAAATTCAGTATGAAACCGATGACAGGCCTTTTTTTCTTGGAGGTGCAGAGTATGTTCTGCCATTAATAATAGAATCAGATCAGTCAGTTTTGCTTAAGAATTTTGATAACACAGATTGTTTGTCATTCATGCGTGTCTGTACAGTATGAATACATAAAAATCATATAGGTAGTGTTTTAGATTAAGATAAATTACATCTAAAAAGATAAAGCACTGCAAATATGTCTCCTAAGTTGCATTGTCCTGCAGCACTTTTATTTCACTGTGAATGATAAATATAGAAAAATAAACTGGTTAAAATAGAGTTACATTCAGTTACATTCATAACTTTGTTAGTTCCAATTATCAAAATGTTGCATCTCTTTTTCACCTATTCATCAGGTAAATCCTAGACAACCTAAGACCAGGTGGCTAAAAATGTTCCCACAGACTGCCACAGTTAGAAAAGGTGTTTTCTTTTTTAAATTAGCAATAGATACATCAGCTTTCAAGAAGGGAGCCTTTCTGCATGTGCAAGAATCATATTTGCTAGATTAGTTTTATGGCAACTGTTTCTCAAATGCGAGGATTTGTGATTTGTGCCACTGTGTTTAAATATATTTTGGGTCTTGGACAAACCTGCAATTTTTAACTTGTTCTCCAGGCAACTGTTAAATGTTTAAACATCACTGGGATTATATTATTTCACATTGGTGGTTTGCACAGAAACATAAGTAGAATAAAATAGACAACAGAGAAAATTCATTACAGTGTATGCTTTTTTTTTCTGTGTGTCTCCTGTGTGTTCAGGAGGCACAGCTTCAAGGCAGAAGGGCTTTCGAGGTTGCATCCGCTCTCTGCAGTTGAATGGCGTCACTCTGGACCTGGAGGAGAGAGCAAAGATCACCCCTGGGGTTCAGGCAGGATGCCCAGGCCATTGTAGCAGCTACGGCTCGCTGTGCCAAAATCAGGGTCGCTGTGTGGAGAGACCCACCAGCTTCTCCTGCGACTGCAGCTCATCCGCTTACACTGGACCTTTTTGCAACAAAGGTACAGAGACTTGGTCTTCAAGCTCAAAGATGCACAATGTCAAATTGAAAATTACATTAAAAATCACTTAAAAGCTTAAATTTGGGATTTAATAATATGTAGTCACTTTAGCAGTAGTGCAGTTCTTGTTCTTCCTCTATCAAAAGTCACATAATCCAAATTAACACAGGAACCTGAAGTATGAGTGTATCTTTTGAAATTTTTAAAAACCCAGTCAGCATCTCTTAAGCAACTGTAGTTTCTGACCTCCAACACAGCCACCTTCATATGCGCTACAGTGCAGCACTTGGATGGCCTATAAATAAAACACATATACAGTAATGTCATATATAAGTGAGGTCACACCCAGCTGTGCTGGGGCACACTCCACATACTCTACTGTATATACACAAGGATTAGCTGAGAGGTTTGGTTTGTACATGTAGATGTACGACGACCAGTGTTGGAGACCAAAGTACAACCAAAAGTATTGCTATGATGTGCAACAGACGTGTGCTGTTTTTGCCTTTGAAATAGTAGTTTTAAAGATAAAGATTAAGAGATGCATCATAGACAAGTTGCACTTATCGACACTACTGTAATTGATTGTGACATGTTGGCCTTTCTGTTTATATTTATGAATTAGACAGGAATTATTTGCTAACCTTTAGCAATCCGTTTGAGAGTGATTGCAATTAGTCAAAGCTGGACAGCAATAGGAGACAAGTTGCTTCCCAATCAAAGGCAATCAAAAGTGGTAACCCAGAGGCTGTGTCACATGCCCAACTTCGGATTAACTATTTGCAACTACTTGTAATCAGTTGGTGAATGTGTACAAACTCAATTAAAACTTATTTATAAAACACAAACAAGGTCAAAAAGTGCCTAAAATCAAGAGAAAATATAAATAAATAAAACAAATGAATGAACAACACTGTTAGAACATAAAAGATACAAGCTTACCAGGTACCTTTTCTATCACCTTAAAGCTACCAGTTTTTCCTAGTCTTTAGCAGGTTGCTGTCCTATTTTCGGTTTAGTGTGACTGAGACATAGTGTACTATCACTTGTGTCTTCATTCTGAAAGGCAAAACTAAGTTTTAAAATCTACTCAAATCCTTTTTAAACTATGATGAAAAAGGATCAGTACCGCTGCTGACCAACACTGCTGCATGCAGGTGTATTTGATGTGGCATCTGCCGTCAAATCTAAGCCAAAATGCTTCGCATTCATTTTGGCTTGGTCCCGGCACTGAGAGTGCAAAAGCTTGCAACCTTAATGGCAGGAGTAAAGCCAGCCCAGGCAGGAGGAAAAGATAAGAGCCAAAGAGGAGACGTATTGATGTGGTGAGAGAGGAAGATCAGTTATGTTGACTTCTTAAAGAAGCCAAAAGAAGAGGAGGATTTTAAAATGGAAACCAGAAGCTTTGTGAAGATTTTCAACTGAACTTTTCTGACAAATGTTTCATTTTCCGAAAACTGTCAGTAAAGAAGCCCCTGCTGGGCATCCTGATGGAGGGATTCTGTCATAACACTAGTGCGCACCCATACTTCTTTTTATTTAAGTTATCAGAGAAATATTGAGTCATTACATCGGCACAGTAACACAGCTTTATCTATATTCAGTTATTAACAATCCCAGCTGCGTTGCTTGTTGGAACTCTGCATTTTTATCTACAGTGGAAATCATAACTCTGACATCCGACTCTGTTATAATTAGAGAGCCAGATTTGTTGTTTTTTTTTCACCTGTCAGCTGGTTTCCTGTGGCTGCCTTTTCACCAGCTCACTAATTAGGTGTTGTCAATGAAACAGAGGCACAGCACATTTAAATATATGAATCATTGATATTGTCTCTTGTGAGATTAGTTGTCAGTATAAAGACATATTATTTATAGCCATGTAAATCATACTATACAGTATCTGCAGAATGATGTGGTTCAGTGAAATGACACGACTGGGATAAAATGTTTCTGGGGCTTATTTATCAGGTATAATGTGTATGAAATGGTAAAGAAATGCTTGATGTGAGGAAGAAGAAATCCTAGCTAAAATCTAAAAGCTCAAGTAAAATCTTTCACAGCTTGTAAATTAATCATCTACATATTAAAATATAATGCCCGCCACAACTACTGCATAACTGCTGTAACTTCTATGTTTGTAATTCAATTTATCGACTTACTCCCTACAGAGGTTTCAGCCAGCTTCAAGTCAGAAACATCAGTCACCTATGCCTTCAAGGAGCAGATGGTGAACGAGCTGAACAGGAGCAGCAGCAGCAGCAGCTCCTTCCCCTCCTCCATCTACTCTGACATAACCCTAAAAGCAGAAAATGTGTCCCTGAGCTTCAGGACCAGCCAGAGTCCTGCTCTGCTCCTGTACGTCAGCTCCTACCACAGAGAGTACTTTGCTGTGCTGCTCAGCAAGCCAGGTGAGCACTGAGATCCTCTCTGTATTTTTAATAAGGAAAGTGTTCTTGCATCAAATACTTTGACTTGGCCTTCATAAAATAACCATGACCTTTTGTTGCTTATATTTATAAGTTGTAACAGTGGTGTTGTAGCATAAGGCAAAAATTGTAGCATCAGTTTCCTGTTTTTAGCTCGCAGGAGTGGCACCCAGTATGGTCGTCTGCTGCTGTAGCCCATATGATTCAGGGTTTGAGTTGTTATTTGCGTTACTGTTGCCTTACTATCAGCTCGATCAGTCTGTCTATTCTCCTCTGACATCAACCAGATGTGTTCAGTATTTACTCTTTTTTTTAGACCGTCTCTGTAAATCCTAGAGAAGATTGTATGGGGAAAATCCCAGTAAATCACCTGCTTCTAAACCAGTAAGCTTCAGAACCAGCCCAGACAGTCTCATTCAAAGTCAATGAAATCTCTTTCCTTCCCTGTTTTAATGCTCAGTTTCATCAAAATGTAGACATGGTCATGGTCAATGGGCCTCCATGTTGCTACCATTTGATTGGCTGATTGCGTATTTGCCTTAGTGAGCAGTTGAACAGGTGTAACTAAAAAAAAAGTGAGGAGTGTTACAAAAAATGAAACGTTTTTTTCAGTCTTATCAAAATAACAGATTTAAATGGATTTCTAAAGCTATTTATTGGTGTTTCTGTAATAGGCATGTAATAGTGAATGACATCAAAATCAAGAATTCAGGCTATGAAGGCCTCATCCATAATTTCAGCTCTTCTCCGTTTGTCATCCTTCTTTTTTTTAATACAACGAGTCTTCCTGCCCTCACTCACCTTCTTTTTCCTATCATCAAGTTCTCCTCTTCTCTATTCCTGTTCACTTCTGTGTTTAATCAACTCGCTGTGAGTTCAGCCAAAAAAAGAGACAAGAGGGGCCCATCTGAGTCGGAAAGGACAAAGAAGGCTGACAGACCTATTGAAAGTGGGATACCACCTAAATTAGCTGTAAATAGACTGCGAATCGGCTGCTTTAATAACCCAGGAGGAAGCTGACGACCAGGAGGTCACACAGTTTCCATGGTGATCAGGTAGTCAACATGACAATAAACTGAAGCACCCCATTAAAACTCTTGGACAAGCCTTTTCTGGTGAAAAGACTCTGTGCCAAGACTGCGAGCAGCTTGGTTGATGTGTCGCTGCTGCTGCTGCGCTGTTACTGCACCTGTGTAACATTTTTATCTTTGCTGTAGTTTTAAACAGGAAGATTATATTTCATTGCATGTCTAAATAAAGGATACTTCTGCTGAAATTCAGCACTTTTGTGATCGTCAATAAAAAAGATGATCAAGCCAATGATTAACCAATCTACCACCATGTTTTGGTGGGGCACTCGGGCTCAGAAGGTAAAGTTGGTCCCTGTCTCCTCTTGTCTGCATGTTGAAATGTTCTTTTTAGTGTGAAAGTGCTTTAAATGGTCAGTAAGGCTAAAAAGTACTGCATGAACACCAGTCTATGCACCATTACAATTTACACCAATCAATATTTTCAGGTCTTGTTCTCTGCTGTCGTAAAGAGAGGCGAGTGTGAAGTCGTACATCAGATTGATTAAACTATTCCTGGATCTGTTCTTTGACAGAAAATGTCATCAGCTTCATCCTTTTGGCAGTTTTAGCCCACACCACACACATTGAGATGATTCTGGGACCGTAAACATGGTTTGCACTGTATTTGAATTTTAGTGGAAAAGTCAGCTCGTGAAATTTATCTTACTAATATTCAGTGTTCTGTTATGAAGCTAATGTTGTCTTGTAGGGTAACAGCTGTGAGTGAACACAGGTTTTGAAAATCCTGCAGGCTTTTCTGTCGCTGATGCTGAAGAATTTAGAGCTTAAAGCATTGCATTCAGGAGCTACAATAGTGAAAATTATACTGAATACAGCTTGAATGTGGTAGTATCATTACATAATTTACCATAATTATACTTTTTTCTTGTTTTAAAAAGGTTAGAAGGAAGGGGCTTGTCTTCGGTAGCTGACTGAAATTCCTTTTATAAGCCGTGTTTCCACTTTTACGCTTATAATTCGTGAAACCAGTTGTTAAATCAGTGAGGCTCCACCTTCACTTTCAACCATGTAATATCAGACTGCTGAAATGACAGAATTAATACCTCTTATTTCATCTTGTTTATCTAATAACTCCACCGCTGAGCACATGTGGTTAATAAGTACATAGGAGGTAAATTTGTGATTCATTCGTGGGATATTTTAGCTACCTGAAAGCTGTAAAAGTGAAAGAGTGATTTGACTGTCTGTAAACAGACTTATTCTAGTTTAGACCCATCTAGTAAAAGCATCGAAATGCCTTTTCCCACACTTGAACTGTTATTTCTACATGAAAATGTGTTTTAGACAGCATTTTATAGGCTTTTTTAGGGAGTCTCTACATCCATTCGTGGATGATGATAAGAGCTGAAATTAGCCTCGGGCACGTACAGATAATATATTTCTAATAGACTGAACAAAAACAATGTGCATGCAAATTTCTCTTTTTTTTTCCACACAGTTTTAGTTGTGAATCTCTAGAGTTTTATACTTCTGGCACCTGGTGTTGTTAGTGATGGCTGAACCTTTCAACTTCAGTATTTGCTAACTTTTTACCACCTACTAGCTTAAAGCTTGCTGACAAACTCTCTCTGTGGAGTAATTTCAGTCTGTCAGCTCGGCAATCACCTCCCCTGACTTGTTAATCGTGGTCATTACGGTGTGAACACACTTTATAACTGCCTTTGGCTCACTGCTGTTTCTTCACCTTTAATAAGCACGGTTCAAAAGCCAAACGGGTGTTAAAAGTATTAAATTGTTTTAAAAAAAATTATTAGCGGAGCTGAAAATATGAATAATGCATGATTTGAAACTTGGAACAGGTTTCTTTCTCGCCCCCATTTTTTTCTACTGCTCTCACTCTGTCTCTCCTGTCATTGTTCTCATAATCAAATTATTATTAAAGATATGCTGATATGAATAGGAGTAAACTAAAAATAATGTGTTTAAATTTGCCGTGGATGACGGAACATTTGCTTTTGAGAAAGGCCTGATCAGCAGCACATCTTCCTACAACCAATGGAGATCAGTCATTATTCATTTAAAAAAGGTGTGAGGAAAATCGAAGTACTTCATGCTGTAGAGAGCCTGGCTTTTCCAAATACTGAATTATTTCGGGATATTTTTTGGATCATTGTTCAGTTGCTAATACCCTTGAAGAGCTAGATCTTTTGAATTAATATATTCTTTAATATATTCGAGAAAATTTGATTGGGTCTATTTTTAATATAAATAGGAAGACGGCTTTTAAAATGCTACAAACGTAAAAGGTTTATGTTTGGAATTAAGTCATGGAGGTTTGAAATTAGGAATTGTGCACTCACCGGCTGCTTAGTTACAGTTTTTATAGTACTGGTTGGGAATATGTTTTGTCTATAGAACTCTCTCAATTCTTCGTGACACCTTTATACTCCATTCTCATGCTAGGTTTGAACTTCAGCAGCAGAACTTCTAAAGCCCCTCTTATTTTAAGCACAGGCTGGAGGATCCAGAACAAGGACCTCTGGAGCATTTAAAAAGGTTTAATGGAGTGAATAACACCAATATAGAGAGCTGTCAAAATGTCAAAAGAGGAAGCACATCAAGTAAATGTGATGTAAATGACAATAGAGAGTGGACAAGGAAGGAAGTGGAAAAACCTTTGCAGAAGAGCAAAAAATCACTCAAATGTTATCAGAATCAGAATCAGAATTCTTTATTAATCCCTAGAGAAATTTTGTGGGTTACAGTTGCTAAAGAACAGTAGCATTAACAATGACAAATTAGACTATTTATCAATACAATATGTTAATATATGAGGAATAGCACAATATATACAACAAATACAAGTCACCAAGTAATAAATATTCAGGGTTGACAGATGTGATTATAAATAAATATCAATAAATTGACAGCAACATTACAGAGTAAGAAAGAGTATGTGCAAAAAGGATGTAACCATTGCTTGATACCACACTGATAGCAAAATCAAGGGGAGAGTAAGTGACACGACTGCATTATATATGCAACAGGTTGATGAGTGGATGAGATCAGGCAGAAACAACTAAAACAGTTTTGAGACATGACAAAAACTATTTACTGGATGTAGACACTCCTCCACTTCATAATTTGCATCTAAATTTGCCATTTCCACCTCAAGTTATTAGACACTGCAATTGAGACTTTTCTAGGGAAGAAGTGCAATTTTCATTAACACATAAGTGGAGGAAAGGAAATGTGAGTTTCCAGAAAGATGGCTCGAATAACTTTCAAAGCAAAAAAGCAACAGAGGATCATATAAAAAATCCTACAATGAAAGCACACTATTATATAAATGAAGTTACTGATAACATTCACAGTAAAGTTGAAAAGGTAAACTGTGCATATTGACAGAGGTGTGTGAGTTTGAAAACAGAAAATGTAAATCTTGGCTGTTTTTGTTTCATATTAACCTCCTAAGACTGGAACTCTTTCATGGCATGCATTTTTAATTTCTCTTTGCTATTTGGGCTGATTGGGACCTGGTGAATGTGAAAACAAAGAATTGCCTGATTTTTATTTTTTACCTGATTTTTGTTTCTGACAAAAATGATCCACATATGAGGACATTCATTTTAAATTTATGTCCTCGTGAGTGGATATCAGGCCCCTGTGGGGCAAAATTTGGTTTTTTTTGGGTCTAGACAACCCAAAATGTGATGTCTACATATGTTGACGCCAGGTCCTAGGAGGTTAAGAATAATTTTTTTATTTCCTCTTCACCTTATAATAAAGTTCCGCATGCTCTTGAAAATGAGCATCACATAGTCTAGAATATGCATGAGATCCACACCAGCCACACAAAAATCATTCACAATTTGGTATTTTAATATGTAATGCCAGCTTATTAAAAGAAAGGCAGGGACAATGAATCCACACAATGGGCAGAGATGGCAAAGGGGAAGGATGAAGCTTTCTTTTTTGAATATAATCGGAGAAGAATATCTTTTATGTAAGGTGATTTTAGACAATATTTTCTTCAACTACAGGAGCTTTTGAAACTTCCCATTTAAACATGTGTTCAATGTTATTCAGTCCTGTCTTTTGTGCCACACAGAAATATAGCAGTTTACTGTGCTGTTGTTAACCACAGATAAGCTAGAGGTGAGGTACAGACTGGACAGCAGCAAAGATGCAGAGATACTGAGGAGCAAAGTGAAGAACCTCGCCGACCGACAGCTGCATGTTATTACCATCAGTCGACTGGCAGACGTTGTCTCTATGCAGGTAACACACGTGCAAACAAAAAGCACTCAACCCGTCTTCTTAGTCAATAATAAACAATAAGTCAGCCTCTGTCAGCAGAAAAAGCAACAGACAGGAGGTTTATGAAATAAAACCTCTCTGAAAATCAGTATTTACATTATATCATTTGTTGTATATACCAAAGTACTTACTAACTATTCAAGTGTTGGCGTTTATTTGAAAGCCCGTTTTGAAGGGAAACCTTTTATTTTCTGTCAGATTGACCAGAATCCCAAAGAGGACTTCAACCTGACATCTGGTGTAGAATTCAATGGCATAAGGTCGCTGGTTCTTGGCAGAGTGCACGGTAAGTGAGACAGCAAGGCCTTTCAGGCTGAAGAGCACTCAGACAGAATTATTTTTTCTGCTATATCAGACAATAAGGCTTTCAAAACTTTCCTCACTGGTTCCCTCACTGGAGGCGGTGTTGTCTAGACTATAGGGTGTATACGACACAAGGTTTGCTTTCAGTTTTACTGCACAAAATGGCAAGACCAAAACTCCTTCCAGGCCAGAAACAACTATTCCCTGCTGTTAACATAACACCAGCTTTACTACAACTTTAAAACTTCATTAAGTGCTAACCATAGACAGTATACAAAATGAAAGCTGCTGTGACATCACCCACCGGTTCCTGAAAGACTGAGACGAATGGTTCTGCCATTGCAATCTTGGTTGCATTCAGTTTTCTGTTTTTGAGACTTCTAGATCATCTATGTATATTTTCCCCTTCTGAAAAAACTAAATCCATCCATCCATCCATCTTCATCCGCTTTATCCGGGGCCGGGTCGCGGGGGCAGCAGCCTAAGCAAAAACTAAATCAATTGCTTAATATTTTTTAAAGGAATTTTTTTTTAAAAAAAATGCCAGATGCAGCAAAATACATTGCGAGTTAAATTATTTTTTATAGAAATTCATCAGATGGCTTAATAAAACTTCTGTTTTATAAATATTTGAATTTTCTGGCGACTATTTAATCATTCAGGCTTTAAAGGGTTAAAGCTGTGAGTCCCGACTCCAGCCAAGCAGCTAAAGCTTGACTTTCAACAAGTAACAAAATCAGTGACCTCAAATGCACTAAGATTCGTTTCAGGGTCACGTCACAGGCAAAAAGTACAGAGACAATGAGCCAAAGAACAGAAAAGCTTCATATGTGTCTTCATGCTTTCTTGAGTATTTTGGGACTTTTTTTGTTTTGTTTTGTTGGATTCTCCAGTAACCTTGTTTTTGTTCCCAGCCATTTGTCAGCATTATTTGTACTTTTTTTGTTTTTGTATAAAACATTTGATCATTTGTAACAACTAAATGTACAACATTAGCATCTTTAATAGAAGGTTCACTGATGCCAGTTTTCACCTCATAGCGAAACTGCATCAGTAACCTCATCATTGTCATCTTCTCCTAGTAATTATGAGTGCATTGCAGTGGAGTTAATAGACCTCAGACTATTTGGAAGAGAGAAAACCAGACACTGATTATTTGGTCAATACTCTAAATCAGCCGCTGCACCTACCACTTTGAAGCAATATTCTTTCAGCTTGTTTTCTTATTATCTGCTTTTGTTATGCCCAAAGTATTATTTTTCCTTTTTGTTCTTTAGCAGAGTTACAGTAGCACTGCTAAAGCAAAATCAATTTTAAAAAAGTGAAGTAATCACCATCCTTACTGTACATTTTATAAAACATCACAGTCTGTGTGCTTGTCCTTTCTCTATAGATTCTGAAGGGTTGGATCCGGACTTGGCTCAGATTGCTTCTCTGGGTTTCACTGGCTGTCTATCTGCTGTCCTCTTTAACTCCATCAGCCCTCTGAAAGCTGCTCTGCTCCACCCAAAAACTAGTCCAGTTACCGTAACTGGTCCGCTGATCCAGTCCATTTGTGGCTTTACTTCAGCCAACCTCTCTCATGCAACAGAAACCACACACCATCTATCAGGTAAGAGGGTTATTTCCTTGCTCTCTTTATTGGTATTGGAGATTGAAGGAGATTGGAGTGGTGGCAATGATGGTCAAACCCCAGTGTCTCCAACACAGTTTTGTTCTGTCCCTCGCATGGCTTCAGATCACGCAGAGAGCATTTCAGAAGCAGCGCATGTTGTCTGCATGGGGTCATCTGTTTTGAAAGTTGACTGGATTTTCTCTGCTGTTCCTGTATCTGACTTCCTGCTCCCCTTATCTGATTTGTTCAGCTTGAACTGGCTTACATAAAAAAATAGAGCTGGTGCTATTTGCGTGACGCAGAGTGATTTGCTTTGAAATCACTGGCTGATTTCTTTTCTTTTCAGATGCTTTTTATTTTTGTTTCTTCGGACACCTCAGTTTAGGCATCTAATTCAGGCCTCTTTACACTAACTCTGCATGTTGCAAAGTGTCAGTTAGCTTGTGCATGTGCATGTGGCATCAGGAGATCCTTTAAAAGCATCCATATGGGACGAGTTAAGAATGACACCACTGCTACTGCCACAGCAGAAATGCCAAAGGACACCCGAGACAGCAAGTGTTTTGCCAAATGAGAATGAAAATTAGAAAGGACTGGTGTCTCATAGGCAGAAAAAGTATTACTTACTTTCACTTTAGACCGTATATGTGTTTAAAACTATTAATACGTTTTGAAAATATAATATTGTGTCTCTACCAATGATATCTGAATTTCTAAAGCTGCACATCCTATTTAATGAGCTGTTGCTTCCTCAGTTGTGTTATATGCAGATCTGGAACCACGCATAACGACTAGGTGAAGACAATCTCGACGTTTCATGGGGCAATTTCTGCTGGATGATGGTTTTTCTGCATTATTCCTGCGACTAGGATAGTGTCAAACATCAGTTTTTTTATGTCAGCCTCTACAGATGTTCTTTTTACAATTGCAAATGCATGTGTCAGGGAAAGGAATTAAATGTAATGACATTATCCTGGTGGTTTGCATAATTAGAACATCATCCAAATAGCTTTGAATATCATCATAAATGCAATGTCTGGTCTCCCCCTGCAGATTTTCAAATAAACACTGCTACAAAAAAAGAAAAGAAAGATGCTAAACTGCTTACCACTCAGACTTATCATGTCTCAGGTTTCTGCACAGCGGAGCAACAACAGTCATAAAGGTCATGTGCTATTCTTGTAAAAGTCAGCCTAAACGTATTACAGAAAATAAAGGCATATATTAAAACTAGAGATGGCACGATACCACTTTTTTATGTCCGATACCGATACCGATATCATAAATTTGGATATCTGCCGATACCGATATGAATCCGATATAGTGTTTTTTAATCAACAAAACAGTTTTTTAAATATCTTGCTGCATTTTGTATAAGTTCATACTCAAGTTTAAAACAACAACTACACTAAAGCTATTCTGTTATACCTGTATACAAAAAATATATTTCATAGTTCAGCAATACTGATAAATCTAATAAACTTAAACCTACACCATCCTCCCTATTCTGGTATTTTAAAGAGTACTTAGCGTAAATATTAAGCAACCTAACTAATAGGGTTCCAACTCCCAGCAACAACAAAAATAAATAAATAAAAAATAGGGAACCACCCATCACGCTCCACCTCATGATGCTTAATCGACGTAATCAACTTTAATTTGATGCAGTGTGAAAAAAATGCACAGAAATCAATTATTTTTCAAGAAATATTAAATAGATTCAACATCTTTCTTCAACAAAATTGCAGACTGCACAGATGGTACCTTCCCAAAGGAAAAAGTACTATAGCTTACTAGGGTATATATATTAGACTTAATAGTCACTATATACAGTAATGGACTTCTATTCATTTTACATCAAATTAAAATTTGGGTGTAAGATTCGGATAATTATTTATTAAAAGCTAGACATTTTAAATGAGAATAAGAAAGAAAAGTATGTCTTTGTGCCCCCTTTTCCCTGTTAATGCCCTATCGGCCCCCCTGGCTAAACTTTGCTAGATCCGCCCCTGCACAGTTACCAGCCGTCAGCTACGTAGAAAAAGATCCTGATGTAGAAAGTAATATTAAATAAATTCTAACAGCAGCTGATCAAGCTTAAACGTGCTGCTGTTGTTCAGCCGCTGGTTTCCTCTTTCTGGTGCAAAGTGGGCCAAAAACAAACAACAGAGACGGACTCGCGACAGAAAAGCCGATCAGCTGATCGTTAAGCAGTTTCATGATCGAAGTAGCAGCAGGAGAGGCAGTCGCTCCATATATCGCTTGTTAAGCTTAACGCAGGAATGCTTTACATTCAGAGATGGACTTACACACTTGCTTTACTTCTCTCGGGGATAACTTTGTCAGAGATGAAATGCCGGGTTGCTAGCGAAGCTCCACATGCTATCCAGACCACCAACAGGTCCCGCATGCCACAGCCGCTCTATCACGTGATGCATACTGCTCCGACGTGCTAACGTTCTGAGGCGAGTTACGGCGTGTTGCAAGTTTGTGAGGTGCTTTCGTGATATTTAATGGATCGGATTACATTTTTTATTTTTCTCCGATATCCGATCCAGTAATTTAGGTCAGTATCGGACCGATACCGATACGTAATATCGGATCGGTCCATCTCTAATTAAAACACAGATTTGTAGTTAGGGGGCAACGCTTGGACATGTCTCATCTGTGAAAGCTACAGCATCCTCCACACAGGTCAGATAGTGAGTAGCAAACACATCCTCCAATATTTGTAATGTTCCTTTACCGCACAGCCACGGGATTATGTTTCCCATCAGACTCAAATAATTAATATTACTGAAATTCCTATCATAGGCACTTCTGTGTGGGTGATACCTCTCCAACTTCATGATGTGGATGACTCTAATGCTGTTGTGCACTGCAGTAACGGCTAGAAAATGAGGCAATTAATTTGAACCAGTGGTGAGAGTTTGCGTTGTCATATCCTTCCCCTGTGGTCACTCATCTAATCCACTCTGAAGTCCCACCGTAGATGATTCCTGTTTCCCTCTCTCTGCATTCTCTTTTGAGCATGTCGCAATATCTATTTTTCGCCTCACTAATGGCCATCCTTTGCTTCCTTATTTTTCTTTTTCTCTTATCTATTCTCTGTACTTTATTTCATCATCTTCTTTCAGTTCCCCTGTGATGCTTGTGCTGCAAATTCCCTCTTTTCTCTTTCATATTTTCATTCTCCCTGCACCTTTTCTTCTATGTCTCTGTTCTGCAGGCCAGTCTGGATCAGTGGGAACAGGTCAGCCTTTAGTGAATGCCATCAGGAGTGACTCAGCTCTCATCGGAGGTACTGTGGCAGCAACCTGTTTCAATGTGGCTCTGCCATTATCATCAATCATGAGACAGAAACTGTGTACAAAGCCAACGGGGATAATGTGATGTCAAGTCAGTTAATAGACAGTTTCAAACTTGTTCTCCTATCACATCTTTTTTCCTTTATTGGAATTCATTTATACCTTTCTTTTGACACACCTCAGTGCAGAGGAACTGGCAGTGAAATGATGATTAAAACTGAACTGCATGTTGTGCAAATGAAAGCCCACAGCTGCCTCTCAAACAGCTTGACTGTGTCTGAATACACAAAGGAAAACATGGCTAATTAGAATACAAATTACGTTCGACTCCAAGTACAATTCCTGTCAGTTTTTGTTATTGCTAACATCAGTGTAGATACCTTCTAATAGCTCAAATTGCCCAGGGAGCCTGGAGAAAATGTGGACCCTGCAGTACTAATGATGAAGCAAAGCAATTTTGTTTCCTGTGTCTGTTGGGCCACTGACCACTCGCCTTCAGATAGGAGTTTTATTTCATAATGTTTTGTTTCCAGTTTGGCTCTCCGGTGATAATTTATTCCAATTGAAAATAAGACAAACGCACTCAATTGTAACCAGTTTAGTTTCCTAAATCTGCTTTCATTGTAGAACAGCAATGAATAGTTTCAGCCTTTTTCAGGAGTTTCCAGAGGTTGTGTGTGTCCTGCATTATGATTTGCATAAAGTAGTCCAGATGGTGGGCACATGCCATAAGTCTATAACTGGTTTTATTTCAATATGTAAAGGATTAAGAGAGTTGCAGTTATTTTTACAAGAAGAAATGTTAAGATGTATGCAAACTTGAAGAAACTTTTAATTTCAGCTTTGACAATTAACAGGTGTTAACAATTCATGATGCATAAAATGTTTTTTCTTTTGATTACATATAGTTCTGACATATTTTAAACTGTTGCAGGTATATTTTCAGCAACGTATTATAAAATAATATCTCACCTCCATGTTACACATATGGCTGGGTGTTTCATTAGAGACTGCTGCTCCTTTTTCTCCCGACTCTCTTTCCTTTACTGACAGCTTGTGTACACCGTACTTGTGGTTCTGATGAATCATGTAAAGCAAACAAAAGAAAATTATGACATCCTTAGAACAGGGTGATATGTGCTGTGGCTTTCTGTGGAAGTCTTGTGAAAGACAAAAAAAATGTCCCAATAAGGCCAATTGAAATTCCCTGAAATGTTCAAAACTCAGTCCAATCCACAAATTGCTGGCTTGAGAATTTCACAAGTTTTTCATTAGACATGAAGAAAAAGCAGAAACAAAGACTCAAACAGATTGTCTCTACGAACACTGACTTTTAGGAAAAATGCTAGTGTGATACCAAGAAATTATGAAGAAGAGTTTTCATTTTTATCAAAGGCAAAAAAATATGCTTTGAATTTCAAAATGACATTTTTAAAACTGTTCCATTAACACTGTTCAGGTGTGTTAATGGAATTGTTCACTGTTCACTTTTTCTTTTTATGAGTCAAATCAGAACTTTTTGATTGCACCTCATAGTTGCATACCCTGTATTTGCTTTTTTAAGTAAGGCTGCCGTTGTCGTATACAGTCTCCAACAATTCTCTATGTCTACCGAACTGGAGCCTAAGCTAAGGGATGTTCCTATTGGCTGCTTTAAGGCACTTTAGTATCAGCTTTTCAGACTGAGAAGTTACATCCACTGTTTATGTGAAGTCTATGGTTGATGTCCTTAACATATACTTATATTGCCTCTGCCATACTGTTATAACTTTGTCCATTTATTTGCTTTGCAGGTGTGATAGCTGTGGTGATCTTTGTAACCGTGTCTTCATTAGCCATAATGGCCCGATTCCTCTACAGGAGGAAATGCACATGTCAGCGCCAGGAAGTAAAAACAGTGAAACCCGAAGACAATCCAGAGTTGCCATTCAGAAGTCGGATCACTTCACAGAACGGTCCCACTGAGAACCAGAAGGAATATTTTATTTAAGTGACGGTTCAACTTGCTTCTGACCTGGCAGTGTTGGAGCTGAGGGGACAGACAGAGATAGAGATGCCTTGTCAAGCCTCAGTGCTTTACACAACAAACTGAGCCTGACTACTGGCTCAACAAGACAGGAAGACGCAGACAGAAACTCATGTTCTTTCATTTTGTTTGCTTTGTTTTTGCTTCTATGGTAGTGTTTTTAAACAGACTCTAAAAGTGGTCATATGTCAATATCATCGGTGGAAAAACTGTACATAGAAAATGATGTAAATGTTACAATTCTGACTTTATATCAACCACTCTTGTGATTATTGAAAGAACAGGACAAGAACAGGAATGATGTTGATAATGAATGTCTGCTGTTTTGTCAGTGAGCTCAGTTCATTTATTTTAATGTTATATTTCATGGTGGGAAAGAAAAGTGTATCTGTTCACAATCAACATGTTTGTGTTCTCTTTTCTTTAACATCTGTTATTCATGCTTCTTTCATTGTTACACAAAGCAAAGTGTGGCTTGTATTCATTTTCTGAAATCTGTTATCTGAACAAAGGTGGAAAAACCACAGATTGGTAAAAGTTGAGGTACTGATTTAACTTCTTTGCTCAAGTAAGTAAAAACCAAAAGGCTTTGGTTATGTAAGGACATTGCTGACTATTTTGGTTCAACGATAGCAGACTAATGTCTTCATTTTCTCTCACGATGTCACTTTTCTCTAGCGCAGGCATGTCTTTGCTTTCCACTCATATTCCCTGCATATATGTTTTTCGTCTTTCATCTCTATCACATCTTTTTATATCACGCATGATAAACACCAGTAATGGATACACCACACTTCATTACTTCCCGCCTCCAGTTCCTATGAAGGCATTCCACTTTTTGTCCCAATATCATTTTTTTCCTTTTATCTGAAAGTCAGTTAAGTATGAACAACATTTTTATGTATCAACTGGTGCAGACCAAAGGACTATATGAAAAATGTATAACATAAATATTATATTTTGAGCCAAGTACCTCCAACCCACTCTCTGGCCAAATAAAAAACCCAAATTGCTCCTATAAGTTTCACCTTCATTGAAAACAACTTGTTTAGGTTTATCAAGGTTTGGTTTAACAACACAAGAAATATATTGCTGTACTATGTAAAATATTTTGTCAACCCATCACTCCACCCCAATCTCCTCTCTGTGGAAGGTTAGTGAGATTAGAAAAACCTCATCTAAATTCTTCAGTTTCTCTCATTGTGTTCATTGCTCTTAGCCGGGAATGGTGTGAAAATTAAATGTAGTGAACCGCTTGCATACACAGTATATGGTCATGTTTTTGCTGAGAACATTGTAAGTTGTCTTTTTCTATGGTGTATTTTAAGCAAGGACTGGATTTCAGTTTTATTGTATTTTCTCTTTTCATCCCAGATGTCATTAGATTTTATTAGCTGATTCAGCAGCATCTTCGTGTGCAAGTTAAAAAATTTCATTAAAAAAGTGAGTAAATGACCCCTACGATAAACCCGAGTTGAACTGAGGAGAAGTCGTGGAAGTGTGTTTCAATGATGGCACCAAATGCTTGAAGACGATGCAGGGCATGCTGGGAAAAACGACATAGCTTTATCACTCCACTACATGTAGAAGCATGCAGACGGGCCTGGAGGATGTGGATGTAATGAGGAACAGAAGACCAAATAATAATGTTGATTAAATGCAAAACCACAGACTAAAGAGGACACTGAATCAGTTTATATAGTGTGAACTCTTTAGTGAATGTCGTGTTGAGTTGTTTTGAAGAGTACTTTTCAAGGTGGTGTTGATAGGTTTGGTTCTCTCCTAGTAGTGCTTCACTTCTGAACTATAGCAGCACAATCCTTTTTAATCATACTGAAGGTTTACTGTGGTGTTAGTGAGTTAGAGTGACCTGCTGTTAGAGTTTAATTTGTACAGCTATTTTAGTAACAAACACGATTTTTTGTTCGTTGAATTGAAAATAAATGATCTTTTTCTGAAGTGGCTTTATCTTTTCTTTCACCTGAATTATAACCCTGCAATTTTATTGCATTATTAACCTTTTTGTTCTGTTACTGAAGCTGTAATTTTTCCATCACTGACTCCATTAACATGAGCACAGTCTCTGCGAAATGGTACAGAGTAGAGTTGAATCGATGAACATGAGCTTTAGAGCTTGATCAATGAGCGGCTTTTAGTACTTGCAAGACGCTCCATCAATTGAGATTTAGACAGCTAATGTCTGAATCAATTATTTCTCTGTTAAATTAAGTCGAAACAGCAAATTTAATTACCATACATTTACATCTCTGAATGTTAGGCTCTATAAAAGTTAGGTGGGACTTTTTCTTCGCCATGTGACATTTCTAATGGATATGAATATGCATCTATCTGCAGAGAGGAGATAACTTCACCGTTTGCTGCTTTGTGATGCATTCAGGTGCAGAAGATGTCGATGTGCACCTAGCCTCTCTCCGAGCTATAACAATAACACGTGAACACAAAGCTTTGACATGACTGTGCTTCCCACGATTGCTGTCCACCTACTTTGTATGTACTCACACACATACACACACACATGCCATGACGATTCAGGTGACAGCAGCTGGGTGGTTGTCAGCAGGTATTATTTACAGGAAGAGACACATCGGTGCCTCTAATAGCGCCTCATTAGGGAGAACAAGAAAAGGACTTGTTGTAATGACACATGCTGCGGCACTCGGAGGGAAACAAATCAGATCACGAGTCAAGATTATTGTCAGTTATTTGAGGTAAAGCAAGTTTTCAGCAATGTGTGAATGCGTGACAAGGCTGATGTTATTCTGATTGCTAAAATTAGATTTGATGATTACCTAAGGAGATACTGACACCAAAACTGTGAGTTTGGTTTGGTTTGAGAAATTGCTATCGTTTTTGTAAGCCAACGAAGCAGATGGAATCTGATTTTCTAAGAAGGCGAGGGAAGAAAAACAGAATCGACTATTATTGCATGGTGATGGAAAGACTGTCTAAAAGCTTTTTTTAAGCTTTAATTTAATAGGGACAATGTAGTTTAACACTGGTCCAAAACAGAGCATGGAACTGATGTACTGCACAGAGTTTACAAGTATTGCTTTTTTCCAACTGTGGTCCCCTATTGGGCTTTTGTATACATAGTACACAGAGAAGATTTACAGTGTTTAATTACATAAAGCCAAAATACACCATATTCACAAGACCATTGTGGTACCAATCATCTCTGATTGGGGTTTTAGGTTTTGTCAAGTCAGCAGTAATCTCCTCAGACACGCTTGGGAAGTACTGTAAAAAGCAGTACATTATATATACAGTCTGGATTACAGACAGCCATGTGTAATTTGTAAATCTCATGGGAGTTTACCAATATAAACTCACTTACTTGTGTAAAAATTCCCATCATCATAAATACCATCATCACTGACTTTGTGTTTCTGCATGCACTGTAAACATGAGGGAGAAAAGGGTGTCCACAATGTGCATGCAGGTTTTTGATACTGTAAGAATCTGCTGTTGACAGACTCGAGATCCTGCTGTGACTCGTGTCAGCTGGTCAGCGATGTTAAAGAAACCTCGCTGACAGCATGCAGACCTTCTGTGCTTGCACACCAACAGTGATGTCATTGGGGTCAGCAGCACGCAGGCCACAGGCGGGACTGCTCAGGCGAGACAATTTTTGTGTGTGATGATTTTGTGGCTGAAGAAGTCAACGGGGACACAATGAGACAGGGACCACGAGAATCATAGGAACAGCTGCTTCTTCTTTTTCTTTCTTTAAACCTCCACCACATTAGTGACCACAGCAGGGTTATTATTCTGTCCTCCCTTCTTTTAACTTCTACTTTTCTGAATTGTGTGATTGCAGCACCCGTGGGACAAATCACACACCGGTTCCCATTGATGTCCATTCTTCATATAAGATACTGACAGCAATATCACCGCCATGTGGCCTCTTAAAAGTGGATGTAAAATTAGCGCATGCAAAATTATTTCGTGGTTACAACCTGCAGATCAAAACAGCATCATAACTACCTGCCATTTACTATTTTTGCATTTGGATCGCGTGCTACTAGCTTCTCATTAATCTTTTTCTCAGTCTTTTTGCACAACCCACTGTCATTGTTTGTTTTGCACAACCACCATCATTGTTGCACTTTCTATTGCACTGGTATGTCTGCACTGTCTTGTGTGTGTATCGATCTGTTCTGACTGGTGTTGCGCTGTTTTTGTTTTTTGCATTTTTTGCACACTTGCACTATATGTAGTCCTGTGCTGATTCTCTGTTATATATTATATGTAGCACCATGGTCTTGGAGGAATGTTATCTCGCTTCATTGTGTACTGTAACAGTGCACATGTTTGAAATGACAATACAGCCACTTGACTTGACTTGATCTCTTATCTTTGGGGCAGAGCATGACGGGTTGTCAGCTAACTGGATGGTAAATGGCTCTTCCAGGCCATATATCATATCATTTGTGTTTAGTGTTGAATAAAATTGAATTAAATTGTTTGGATTGGAAAATGTGGCGTATAGATGTGTGTATAATCCGTATTACAACTGTTTCTTTGTTTTTTTAAACACAATTACACTGAGCCTGAAGTATTCAAGGAGCTGCAGTTTGTGGGACCTCAACACTGGCGGTTCAGTTGAATTTGTGGGGACTGACTCACTTTTGGAGCTTGCCTCAAGTGGCCACTATGTAACTACTGGAATAAGTGTAACCACTTTAGTAGCAGTCCCACACGTGATTCACCATGTTCAGTATTAAATTGAAGAGCTTGTATTTTGGATGTTTTGCTGATGCAGATGGTGTTTGTTGTCTGTCTCGTTTGGCTCTGTAACATTTTTTTCCTCAGTCAATGACTTGTTTTTATTGAGAGTTAATTTAAATGGCCCTTCTGAAAGTCTAACAGTCTTTTATGGTTTGTAGAAATAGCCCCAAACTGCAATGAGTCTTTGGGGAATATCTATGAGATTATTTTATTTGAACATCAGATGCTTAGCTGAACTGAGATAAAACTGAGCTTGGCTGCAATGAAGAATGAATATACCCAGGGGATGTCACTAATCTGTAACTCCCAAATAACAGCTCTAGAGGACAACTTTTAATCAGAGTGTCTGAAGATGTGACTGAGTCTCTTTGTGAGTGAAAAGCACAAGAAATGTTTTTTTTTTTT
>NW_005187455.1:1331410-1339419 GCF_000239375.1 Pundamilia nyererei
ATATAGATATATATATAGTAGGGTGGGGTGCACTTACTTACTCACTCAAGTTTGTGAGGAAGTGGAGTCCAATGTTTTGTGCAGCACGCCCTTTTGTGTGAACCTGAAAAAGAAACTCTGGGTTAAAGAAAGTTGATGACCACCAATGTGATACCACTTAACCATACTATAACCAGAGATTTAGCCAGTTAACACAAAGCCTGGCTTTCTTCATCATGGATGAGATCATTTGTCATTTCATGGACATATTAACAACATCATTGTGAACAAAAACAAAACTATTGGTCCTCATCACTGGCTCTGTCCAAATGTTGTAAAAATTTTTGGAGGGTAATTCAAATTACAGCAATCACACTTCTTTGCTGGCTTGGGTTCCTGAAATCTCAAATGAATGCATAAAACTTATCAGTGCTTAAACAGATCTATTTGCAAATGCATTATTCATATTCCCAAGGTAACCACAAACATTTTTGAAATAGCTCAGTCTTTGATTGCTTACTTCAAAAAAGCCCCCTTGCTTCTGAGTGGATGAATACATTGGCCTTTTGCAGAGCTGTTGCGCAAGACAGGTCAGGACTAATTAACATTTCTAAAGATCCTGCTCACCTTTGTTTAAAGATGTTTTAAAATACATTTGCAGAGTTAAATTTTCCCAAGCTTCTCCCTGTTTTCTGTTTTTACACAGTACAAACTTAAAGTAAACTCTGATTTGAAGATGTAGCTTCACAATAGCATGTTCAAAGCTCATCCACTTCCACATCGCCTGTGGTAGTAACATAGTGAAACTTGGCAAGCAGTTGTAATCAGGGTCTGAGTATTTGATCAGCAGCTCTTCAATAAAGAAGACTTTATTGAACAGACTGAATTCTAAAAGCAGTAAAAGTTCAGTTTGAGTTTATACTTTAAAAATGCGGTGCAGTCAGTTCGGAGGTGGTAGACTCAACTTTTGACAAGGAGAATGGAGTTCAGCTCTCATCTGACATCAGTATTAAGTTTTGGTTTCAGTTCCTGTTTAAGATTTCCAAAAGTACTTTGTGTGGTTAGCAAAAGATCTGGTCTGAGTTCAAATACACTCTTTTTACAGAATATAAAACATTCAGTGGCTTTTGTCCCACAGTGAAATGAAAAGCTGATGCACACAAAGATCTATATTCTAGGTGCTGCCATGTGTCTGTGCCTTTTAAAAGTCAGCGCACTGTTGGTCTGTTTGCCCACCCTAAGTGACTTTCTAACTCTGTCGAGTTTAGGACTTTTTTACATCATGTTATGCTTAAGTTATGTCACTGCAGTTGTGTCTAATTTCATAGATATTACTCTACACAATACCTACTACTTTTCATTTCTTTTAATAATCAGTTTCAATTTAATTATTCACTTCACTTTAAATAACACAACCCACTACGTCAAAGCACTTGAAAGTGGGAAGGAAAAACCTCCTTTTAACAGACAGAAACCTCAAGCAGAACCAGGCTCAGAGTGGGGTGAAGGGAAAGATGGAAAGAGTACAGACCAAGAGAGACAGGACAAAAGACACAATATACAAGAGATCCCAAGTTTAATAATTACTAATGATTAAATATAGTAGTGAAGCACAAACACACGGGAAGTCAAAAAGAACTATATGATGTTTAGGAGCATTTTTTGGATGAACTTGTAATGTTACTAATTATCATTTTATCACTGCCTTCCACAAAAGTAGTCAGGGCACCTCTGCACAAGCTTGATTCACTCATTACAAAACCGTCTCACATGACTTTTTGTAACACCGACTAATTGTGTTATGTGCATCAAGTGTGTGTCTACATATCACATTTTCAGTCATGCAAATATTCATTAAACACCGATAGGAGGTTCAGAGTGACGGTATGCTCGCAAGGGGACGTTCCAGCTCCACCACGGTCACCCACACGCAGTGATTTTCACTCTGCATATAATCGTCTTTGCAGCAGCATCTGTGTTCAAGTTACACCTCTCCATACATATTTATAACCACTCGAGAGACAGCCGGGTTATGTGTTAAGTTTCCTCTCCTCCGCTGTGTAATTATTCAGTCTCGGTGGCTACAATACATCAGTAATGCTGTTTATGGCTCAAGGTCAGGGCCAAATGTCCACAGAGATGAGGCGGTGATGGATTACTGCTTTTCAGAGTCTTGAACTCTGTGGAACAGTGACAGATTTCAGCAAATCAAAAAAGACATTTTTCTCTGAGTCATTTTATTGACGCCTCAGACCTCTCAAAGTAAAACAACCTAAAAGTTTTCCTGTGTGTGCCCTCATTTGTCTTTTACCCAATCTGCTCCATCTAGATAATCAACAATCTCTTCAATTGTACAGAGCGCTTTAGTCTCTGAGCTCACTGTTTTAGTTTACATGTCCACCTGAAAGCAAAAAACGCTAAGCTTTGGAAAACACAGTCTGTGCAACCTGTTCTGTTTTTAAACACCACAAAGCACAAAGATAATGTGGATAAATGTGTAAAAGGTATATTGTTCGTGGTGCAGGGTGTATTGTGGTGGTGATTGGTGTTTGTGTTGGTTTTAGCATGTGTCTCTTTGCAGATTTGAGCATGATAAACACAGTCAGATTCAGCATGGCGCACTGTTCATGCATTAAAAAAGTTCTCTTTGGTTTCACTGAGCTTCTAGTGCTCGTTCTTTTCCTCTTTTTAATTAGGCTAAGTTCTTTATTCTTGAGTCTTTGGTTTTGCATTTGACTTGATGATCAGTCTAGTGATAAAATTGAGTTTTGTAATCGTTTTGGTTTATGGTTTAATTTTTGTTCTCTAAAAAGAAGAGGAAAGAAGACAATGGATGGATGGATGGATGTTTTACTTCCCTCAGTGTTCCTGTCTGTCTTGTCTCTTTGTTTTCATGTTCTAATGCGAGTCTTCTTGTTTACATACTCCAAGCAGGTGTCTTTTCCGTTGCTTCTTGTTTTACTTTGAAGATCAGCCTTCTATGTCTGTCATATGTCTATTATGTGTGCACCTACATGTGTTTATCTTTTTATCTGTTCTTAAAAACATGTACGTTCTCTGCGGCCCTGAGCAGGCTGTTCCACAGACGAGGACCATACCACTGAAAAGCTGCCTCTCCGTGAGTATGTGTCCTGACTTTAGGGACAATCAAAAGGCCAGCACCAGAGGACCTCAGGGTCCGCGAGGGTTCGTATGGTAAAAGCAGATCTGAGAGATAAGAAGGCCCAAGACCATTAAGACATTTAAAAACCAATAAAAGAACTTTAAAATCGATCCTGAAACACACGGGGAGCCAGTGCAGCGATTCTAAAACCGGTGTAATGTGGGCCCGCCCTCCGGCCCTTATGTTTTGGATATACAAAGAACACCTCTTTCTCAATCCACACTAGCAATGTGTACCTAATAGTAAAGTGTCTAGTGAGAGTATACAGTTGTGATGGTGTTATAGTCCACACAAGTTATATAACAGCTGGGTAACTTTTCATTGATGATTATGTGTGTATGGGCTACAGGTTTGTGTTAAAAAATCTCCAATTGTTAAGCTGTGTTGTAGCTCTATTTTCTTTCCTGTTTTTATTTATTTTATTTATATATATATATAATTTAATCGTTACTTTCCAAAGTTTTTAAAAGCACAACTCAGGACTAACATGAGAGCCACACAGATAACACAAACATGCAGATCAGAGGTAGAAAGTTGCCAGGTTTCCACAGAGGGTGCTTTTTATTGTGGGTTAGTCATAAAAATTATGCAGTAAAGTTAGACTCAGAAAATTCTGCTGCCTCAGAAACAGTTTTTATCAAATTATTTGAAATGGAAACTCATTTTCTTTGCATGCTGTTCCATACACAAGCGTACCAACACAGAAAATGGCATCTTATAACATCATTTTATTCTCATTTTGATATCTGCACATTGTATATTAAGCGTTAACATCTATTCTCAGTACGCAGTTAACACTTCCAAAGTTAAAATTTTCATGTACTCCACAGATTACACCAATATCCCAGTTGATGGAAAAAAATCAGGCTCCATCATCATTGTTAAACCAAATATTACATTTTCTACCCTGAAAAGAAAATGCAACATCTTCATTTTTGGTCAGAAATGAGTTTTGGACCGTGTTCACTAATGTCTGTGTTAGACACAAGAGGATGAACGATAAACAATAATCTTGCTTGCTCAGTCAACATATTACATTTTCACATTCTCTACTTTTGGTACAAAAACAAGTTGTTTTCAGCTCCACACTGAACCGTTGTTACATCTTCTGTGGAGGTTATATTTTGTTAGCACGACGTCTCAAATGTGAACATTTTAATTAAATTTTGTTGTAAAGTTTATCTGTGGATCAGGAAAGAAGTGATGTTGGTGTGTTTGTGCGTGAGTGCACACAGGTTCAATAAATATTCATGATTTCTGCTGAACTTGTTACTGAAATAAAATTGGAGTGTGTGTGTGTGTGTATTCTGATTCAGAATTATCCAACACATTTCTACCAGTTTGTTTGCTTTTTTTTAAGCACTGGAATACAAAACACTTTTTTTCTTGTTGTTTGTTTGAATTAAGAAGCTTTACTGTATATGTATATATCCTGTGTTGGGTGCCTTAAGGAGCTTTGCTGGTACAAACTATTTTATTTTTAAAGCCATGCCATCTGCATCTTTCTGTGTTTTGTGTAAATGCTATGTTAAGCTATTTTAAGCAAACGTTTTATTCCCAGCATGGCAGACACTGCCATTCATCAAAGTCACTGAAATGTCATACAACTACAAGTTTCACCCTTAGTATCTATGCCATGGCTATATGCAGCCCATTCTTTTGTGAAAGCCACTGGCTTTAAACTAGGAAATTTTTTTGCGTCAAAACCTGGTCAAACAGAAGTAAAAATCATGTGGAAAATAAGTGAAATGCACAGAAAAGCCAGATGCCTAACATAACGGTTTCAGCAAGAATAAGGAAGAAATAAGAGGCAAACACCAAATGCAACACTTCCAACCTTCTGATGCAGACTTTATTTCTTTAAAATGGTGCTATTATACCTCAGGAAATCTAGACTCTGGTCCCCACTGTATCACGAGGGCACCAAAGGAGCCTTTTATAACAAGGAAACACAGCATTACTTTGGTCCATGGACAGCTGCAGACAAAGACAAGCAGGTGTTCTTTGTGTAGTACACTTTTTGTGTTCCCAGAAAGAGGCACACCAGGGTCACTGCCATAAATGTTTTTAGGGGTTAAAACACATGACTTGCCATGTCTAAAGATTTCGCATTAATAAAAGCTCCATGTGTAAGAAGTCTTTTAACTAAATATCAATAAAAGCATTTCTGAAACAACACAGCCTGTCTTCACTTAAAAGGGTGAAGACTGGAGGTGGTGCAAAGAAACACGACTTACAGCTGACCGACTGAATGGAGTTCAAGTCTTTTTCACCCTTGAGCTTGCGCAGCTTTTCAGCTGCCTCTTTCAGCTCAGCACAACACATGCAGTACCTCACGTCAGGTCTCGGCATCCCATTGAAATAGGGAATGCATGATATGGTGATGGAGAACAGCTGTGTGAGTCAGCCTCCCCTGACACCCCCCACTACCTCACCCCTCCCCTGCAGCTGAGCCACAAACCACACCCCACCACAACAACATGCTGTTGGGTAGATAATTCTATTTAAAAAGCGCTTCATAACCACAAACATGATTTTGAGGTCCAGTTCAGTTAGTTGAGTTAGTGGAGGTGAGGTGATCGGCTCCAGCTGCACACACACAATAATCAAAGCAGTAAAAAAAATCATCCACTCTACAGAGGTTATGAGAAGAATCCACATACACTAACACAAAGTTAGCCTAGTTCATACGAGGTTGGAGCTACAGTTTTTGGCACATGCTTCGTTCTTCATCCCTCAGAAGTTGCCACTTGTCGGAGACAGAGTCTCTCTATGTAGACACTGGAAATAAGGCCAGGCTCTTATAGCTCAAACATGGTATCCGACTTATCAGCGAATTCTTCCAAAGAAAGTTAAATATTGAATAATGTGTGTAGTTGATCTCTTGCAACTACACACATGGTTTCTGTTAAGGTTTAGCACAAGAGCTCAGGGAAAGGTTACCAGTCTTTATTACAAAAGCCCTCCAACAGATATTCTAAGAATATGCACAGACAGGAGGTGGAGTCCAAAGAGGGGTTTACAGTGAAAGTGAATGTTGGCCATTATCCCATCAATACTTCTGTGGTTTTCATATGTACTTAATAACTGCACAACCTCTGCCCCTAGAGAGACAAATTGTATTAAACAAGCAGGAGAAACATAATAATCCTTGCATACCTGCATTCAGTTTTATTCTAGTTTTAAAAACTTCATATTCTGCAGCACAGAATGTTCAGTATGAATAATCTGTGGTATTGTTTTTTACTGTGTGTAGGTGGGCAGAGTACTGAATCACTGCAGTGATGTTAAAGAATGAGCAGCTGTTCAGTCATCGGTATTTGAAGTGTTGAGGTGTCTCTAAAACTTACTCAGTATTCAGTCTGTTGCTGCTCCCTGTGGACTGATGACTGAGAGCTTCCTACTTTGTCAAATCCTCAGACACTGTCAGCATACCACAGTGCAGTCCCAGAGGCTCATGGGTAATCTTCAATCCATTGACTCTGTGTAAATACAAGTGTCATGATCTGACTTTTGATTTGTGGGCCTCACCAGCAAACACTTCGAACTTTGTCCCCGTCTTGTTTCTGCGACAGCTTGACTTCTTCCTAATCTGCTTCGGTATTCTTTTTATTAAATATTTGAATCAAACACAGCCTGGCTGTTCGTAAGGTAATTATGGGGCATACTGATAAAGAAAATGATAATATAGTTAAGGCTTCTGCTTTAGCTTTAACTATCAAATACTCCTTAGTGTATGTTGAAAGGTGAAAGGTGAGTTGTATGAATCATTTCATTTATGATGGCATCATTTATTTTCAGTAGGTGTAAATATAGAGATGTACTTCCAAGGCAGAGGGTTTACAAAAATAAAGTGTATCCCTAAGATAAAAAAAAAGAGAGAGATGAACTAATAAATGGTAGAATTTAGTGACCAAAGATGAAGGACGAGACTTCTTGGATTGTCTCTTGGTCCAAATAATCACGCACACTTGCCCATATTAAAGAGAAAATTCAGGCAAACACTATCCACTCCTCAGTTTAGTAACTTAGACTGGCTGAGATGAAGCCTAGCAAGCAGCTAGTGGTTATAGCCACCTGTCAGTAAAATAGTTTTGCCCTGGTGGTACGAACCATAACCTTTAAAATTCAATCAGAAGAGTTCTAAAAAATAACATGCAGATATTATCAAGGACGATATTAATTATAGATATTAAAACTGTTTGGAGAAACTGCAGCTTTTTGCACGACTGAATTTTTGTCATTTTTCAACCTGATATATGGCTTAATCTCTTATGGTTTCAACCGTAAAAAAAAAAAGAGAAATCAAAAATTAAGTCATCAAAAACTCCAAACGTGAAGCCAGCTTGGATCACAGACATTTTGAGAAAAATGTTGTTTTTAAACGATCCTATCACCAGGCCAGAGCAAATTCTAAAACATGATTTCGTCTGATGAAACTCTCTAAACGTTGTAAATAACAGTCTTCTACAAATGAAACCCTGATTTTACTGAACCTGTTCTGAAAGTTCAGCACTGACAATGGAAATGAAGCACAACCATCCTGCATCTGTTTTAATTACAGGAGCACCAGGTGGCCTCCACTCTAAATGTGCCAGCCCCCTAACCATGGCAGCAGAATGAGGTTTAATAATAGATGCACACTTTCACTGCTGTAGGAAACTCCAGTGAGGAAAAGGTTAACAGATACAAAGAATTAGTCATATTACAATGAGGTCACATTTATAACATCCAAACCAGGCTGAATCAGAGGTTTCAGAAAAGTTTGGTTAGGACTGACCCACAAACCCATGCCACAGGCCAATTCAGGAATTCTCTACTACACAACAAACCATGCACATACAAAGAAGCTTGCACATATCCATCG
>NW_005187455.1:1339608-1363061 GCF_000239375.1 Pundamilia nyererei
GATCTTTAATTGATTGGTATGCTATGCAAAGTTGTTTTCACTAGGTGAAAGTGATTTTATTTTTTTAATAGGCCATTGTATAGGCCATATTTTAATGTGCAGAAATTTAATATGCAGGTGAGAGGACAGGAGGTGTAAGAACAAGAAAGGCCGCAAAACAGAGTGAGCAGAAATCACAGAGGAATGTAAAGAAAGCTGTGACCGGAAAGCCTTAGCCTTAGGCTGTGGAGTTATGCTTGCTATGGACATCCAGCATAGAGGAGAGGCCAGATTCAGCAGTAACACTCAAAATGCAGCACCAGACAGAGAGTCAACTCAGCTGCGAAAAGCAAAACTGAGTCTTTCTGTTACTGTTGTGGAAATGTTTTTTTACACATTTTTTTACAGCTTTTATATGCTTAAGAGCTTTTAAGTATTTCTATATATTGTATATTTTCTTGTAATTTATTTCCTTAACTATTACACTTGTCTGTTTTTCTTTGTCACTATGCTTTTTGGCTGGTCTCCACCAGTTTCCCCTGTTAAATAGTCTCTGAGCGCTCCTGCTCTTGATCTAAAAGAGAGGTTGGAGCACAGAAATGAGAACAAACAGGAGCATTTATTGACATATGAGAAGGAGGGGAATGCATGAGGCATGGTCCTGCAGCTGAACTTCAGCTAAATTATTTCCAGCAAAAAAGCACAAAGCTATTGTGTTGTTTCTGGGATGACGTGACAACTTAAAAGCAGAAAATGTGCAAAAATCCTTTGCACATATTATATTTTTTAAATTCCAACACCTTCACCAAATTTTGAAGAAAACAGTGAACATCCTCCTAGCTGTGCTCATGAGCTTGGACTTGGACAGTTCAGGAGCTTGTGACAATCCACTCAGACTGTGGATGTGAATCTCTTCAATAGCAATGTGTGGTTAACTAAATCGCGTGCATGATATCAAGCTTTGGTGAAAAGAAGCATACTGAAAGCAATTAATGACCACATGCAACTTCAAAACATGATGGCCACACATTTGTTCTTTTAGCTGTATTTCCCAGATAATAAAACCTTCAGAAAATCAGGAGGCTTTCCATTTTCTTGAGCACGTCTACACCAGCTGCAGGAATACGGATTGTGTCGCTTTGCTGTCTGGATTGCAAATGAGTCTGAGCAGCCCAACATGAACCCGTCAAATAATTTAGGACCAAGAACCATCCATACAGAACACAGCAATTAGAATCAAATTAAAGCAAATGTGAGTAGAAATGAGCATGGTTATTTCTTTGAGTCAATGGCAATTAAATTGACAAGACAACACTAAATTGAAGCTTAAAACAAACCCTGAGGAATAAATGCTAGAGGCATCATGGCTGCTATGTGTGATAATTTTTACAAAAGTTCTAGTGAAAGCCAATTAGTTGTTTTAGCATGCAGGGAGTACAGACTCCCAACAAGATGTGCTCAGAAGCATCTAAAGGCTGCTGTTAGCAGTGCTGCAAAGTCTGTGTGACTCACGTCCAACTCGCAGAATTGATCAAGAAACTAATTTGATTAGCAAATTTGGCAGCTGAGGTCATCCATCAGACGCGGGCACTGTTTCAGCTGGCTGGAGTGTCTTCACATCTTTTCTCCTTTTGGCATTCCTCCTCTTCCTCTGAGAGAACAGCGATCAAACACATAATGAATCCCTGATGATCCACACATGCTCGCCGTGCGCACACACACAGACACACAGGCACATGTGCACACAGACTTTGGATGAGCTCCTAAGTCTCTGTAGCTGTTGTCACTTTGTTTTCACCTTACCACTCACTATAGTGTGTGGTTGTGTGTAGGTGTGTGTATGTGTGTCTGTGGTGAAACATATAACAGATATTTGTTTTTAATTATTAAAAAATGAACTATCTCAGTTTGAATTTCATTTATAGAGGTCTAAATCACAACAATAGTTACCTCAAGGCACTTAATACTGTAAGGTAAAGACCTTTCACTAGTACAGAGAAAATAGATAACACCACAACAATCATATGACCCCCTATGAGCAAGCACTTAGCAACAGTGGGCAGGAAGTACTCCCTTTTAACCCCCAGCAGAGCTAGGCTCAGGGTGGGGCAGCCATTGCCGAGACAGGGTGGGTGTAAGGTGAGTTGGACAGGACAAAAGAAAAAAACTATAGAAACTAACTGATTATGCCAGTTAGCCTACATGTCTTTAGAGCAGGGGTGTCGGACTCCAGGCCTCGAGGGCCAGTGTCCTGCAGGTTTTAGATCTCACCCTAGGTCAACACACCTGAATAAAATGATTAGCTCATTACCAGGCCTCTGCAGAACTTCAAGACATGTTGAGGAGGTCATATAGCCATTTAAATCCGCTGTGTTGGATCAAGGACACGTCTAAAACCTGCAGGACACCTGCCCTCGAGGCCTGGAGTTCGACACATGTGCTTTAGAGCATGGGAGGAAATCAGTGAGTTCAAACCCAGGATCTTATTGCAGTTTACATGATCGTTTTTGTCCAGATTTATAATAAACATTAGTGTCACCAAATCATGCCACAGGCTCCAATGTATCATGCTTTTCTTTGACTTGGGAGGAATCTGGTGGAACATGCAAACCTTAAAGACCCCGAGCAAACCAGGAGCCTTAAACCAAGAATCGCTGTGATTCAGCTGTAGAACGAGTGCACCATGCATAGAATTGATCCTTGACATCTAGCATAAAAATGCTCTTGCTTAAGCATTTTGACATTTTTATTGTTTTTGTTTGTATTTAAATTCAGAAGAAAGTGACCTGAGGTCACAGAGACCTTAACCATCGACTCTAAATTCCAAAATCTAGTCAGTTCTTCCTTGAGGCCAAACACGTCTTTGCCAAATTTGAAAAAAATTCCCAGTGTCCCATGGGTGTTGCTGGTGGATATTATTGTCATCAATTGTTTCATTTTATTTGTTTGATGCTGTGTTTTTTCCCCCAACTTTTCCCATTGTGTAATGCACATGAACAACATTACTAAGAGACACTCTGTGTAATAGTGTCATGCCCTTTGGAAGTCATCAGAAATAGATCAACAGTGTTTGGAAGACAAAGAAATTGCCTAAAGCTGATTTTTCTCAGGAAACATTCTGTGTGCAACACTTAATAATCGACAACAGATGCCAAAATGGGGCTACTGGGCTACAACTGTACATTTATTTACAAAATATGCACTAGACGCATAATATCACAGAGGTCTGATACATAATCCCATAAGTCAGGGAGTAACAAGAGTTTGTTTGTTGTTTAAAATTGCTGCCTTTCTCCACTGTAGCCTTGCTGCTGTTCTCTGCACTATAATCACTTCTTAACCTTCTCTGTGGTGTTGATTCTTGGAACCTTTTTGCTGGATCCTGACAGCATGTTGGCATATCGATACACCTCTCCTGTTTGGAGAGGAGGAGAGTGAGTTTCTTTCTAGCTTGTCTCTTGTTTTTTTGTTTTTGTTTTAGTGCCAAAACACGAAGAACGAACCCCAGTTGTATCACAATGTGCAAATAAAGCCGCACCCTTCGTCTTCCTCCTGCTGTTGTTCATTAGGTTGGTCCTGACGTAGTGTTTTAAGTGTTATTTGTTTTTTGTTTGTTCTTTTCATCAGTTTGGAAACTTTTCCTTTAAATGTTTTTATATCCTGCTGCCGTTTGGTTTTACTACATCTCTTCCTAAATAGGAGTTTCATCAGTGATAGCAGAGATATCTAAACAACCTCTGCATGTTCCATGGAAATTTCTAAGCCTGGACTTATTCCAGTGTTGAATTGACTCTCACGTGTCAATTTAAAATCTTTAATCTCAGGTTTATTTGGGCCAAGTCAACAAACATGCTAACATTTCAGCCTTGTGCTCCTCATAGGACATCAGCGAAAATGAAGGTCAAGAAGATGGCTTACGTGACAGTCTCTGTGACAGTAACATTTATAGATTTCACTGTTTACTGGAGAAGTTAGACTAGCTGGGAATCTGTTTGACTTCATGATTGTGTTTGTCTGTTGCATTTTCCGTTTGAGTCCTGCTCTGTAACAGTGTCACAGTTTCTCGTAGACCAGGACAAAACATTGAGTCAGAGGCAAGACAAGGTGGTAACTTAGAAAACAAAGCATGTGTTTACAAGCAGGTCACTTGTATAATGTATGCATGGACTAGTTAATGAATGAATGAAATCATGCTTTAACTGAAATGGTCAAAGTCTGGGAGCCAGTGTCAGTCAGTGCTTGTGTGGCCCAGATCACTGGGCACAGGTGTAGCTCACTGCAGAATAAAGCACAAAAAACAAAACAGCAACAACTAGTCCCCCAGGCGGATGGAGACTGATGGTTGTGGGTCTGTGGCTCTTTCTGTGAGATTATCGTGAATTCATGTGCTTTTATTAAGCATATTCTTTACGAAACTGAGACTGGTCTACTTTGTCATGATGTTTTGCTTAAGTGCTATCTTTTTACCTTTTGGTATTCAACACGAAACTGCAAGATTTTGGTTTAGATTCACAAAGAAGTATGCTCTTTTGACTTATTTAAAGAAGAATGTATTTGTTTACATAACTGCGCTACTTTGGTATGTTTGCTATGCTGTATATCAATTTCATATGGCATGTATTTTATTTTTCAGCATTTTGCTCCAACTGTTTATATCAATCAAAATAAACTAAACATAGACACACGTGAGAGAGACATTTGTTAAACTAATGTGTTAAACTCATTGCTTGAGTTGTTTCTCTTTGACCGATTCTGATTCTGCAGTTGCTGTCTTTGCTTTGTGCAGTAGAAGCTGTAATAATGGATTGGATTTATATAGCGCTTTTCAAGGCACCCAAAGCGCTTTACAATGCCACTATTCATTCACACACTGGTGGAGGCAAGCTACAGTTGTAGCCACAGCTGCCCTGGGGCAGACTGACAGAAGCAAGGCTGCCATATCGCGCCATCGGCCCCTCTGGCCAACACCAGTGCGGTAGGGTAAAGTGTATTGCCCAAGGACACAACGACCAGGACAGAGAGCCCGGGGATCGAACCGGCGACCTTCCGGTTACAGATACGCTTCCCAACCCCCTGAGCCATGCTCGCCCCATAAGCTGTGGCATCTTGTTCATCCTGTTATTTAGCTGGGAGTTGTTCCTCCTGTGGGGATATTAGTAAGTGAAAGACTGATTGCTGATTGCAGTAATGCGGTCATGGAAAGTCTCTAAATAACAGAGGGTTTCCTTTCTCTGAAGTTTATCTAGAAGGCAAACGCAGCACTTTTTACAGCTTCTGTAGCTGTTTACTCAGGTTAATGTGAGGTTGTGCTTCACAACTAACATACACATAAATATTCAAAGAACCATGTTGTGTGAACACAAACAAATTCCTACACATACTGATAAAAAAATTTTCATTACTCTTTTTTTGAAACTGAATATTCAAAATACTTGGATTTACCTTCACAGTTTTTCCGTCCTGTTTCTTTTTCTTTCCTCATTATCTCGTCACCATCTGCATATCTACACAGGCTTCTTTAACTATTAATCTAACCCATTCGGTCAGTGTTCCATGTGTTTTTCTTTGTGCTACTCATTATTCTCTTTGTGGCTTAGATCTGGCTCGTGTGCCAGTCTGCCACTCATCGGCTGCCTGGCAGCTATCTCATCACCTCACCAGCCCACTCACCTCTACCAATCCAGTCTCTCTCCATGCTCTGTCACCAGCCAGCCTCAAGCTTCAGTACTTCCAATACTCGCTTTTTACAATAAAACATTTAAAACTGACTCCTGGTCTGTTAGAGTCCATTTGATGTCTGTTAACATTTTGCCTGTTATTTTATCTATAACCTTTGGTTTGTACTGGGCCTTGTTCAAAAGTCAGAGTGAGAGATCAAAGCCAGATTAAGAAAAACCTAAACCTAAATCCTCTTTTCTAAGGGATTCAGATGGTTTCCTTTTGAGGAGGAGGCTCACTGCAGAAAAACACAAAGTCAATGAATCCTATGCTGAAAAATTATTATGCTGATGTGCGTGGCTCCTCCAGAATCATGATGACCTTCGAGAGGTCACTGAATGTTTTGACGAGTATAAATGATGTGAAAATGGTTGTCATCGTCCTTGGTCTTGAACACAGAGTTGAGTTTTGGACTTTTACATTTCAGTTTATTTAGTATTCTCTGTTTGGTTCTTAATCTCTTTACAGGTTACAATTTCATGTACGTCCATTAATATTTTAAATCTTACTTGTTAATTTTAGTTTTTGGCTATATTAGAGTTTATTTGATCCTGCAGCTGTTGCCCCATTTTAACCCCATGTGTCAAGTTCTCCTGTTACTCATTTTCACTCTTACATTTGCATTTAGGTTTATTTCCTGCCATTGTCTTTATTTATTTTACCTGTGTCTGGTTCCCCCAGCTATGTCTTTTGACCCTGTTATCTTGGCATTTGTGTGAACCATTTTCCTACCATTAAAAAGTGCATTTTGACTTTATTTTTCTGTGTTTTGGACTCATTTGGACTTTCATTTTGTTCCTTATTTTCTAAATACCTTGACAATGGTCACCAGATCTCTCGGGCAGATCTCATTAAACACCTGCTGGTTATTTTGGCCACTAAGGTGATAACGTATCTTCTCAAAAATATTACACTTTCAGCTGCATAACCTGAGAATTTGGACAACCAAGACATTTCTTTCATTGTAAAGGTTATGTCATAATTATGCTTGTGCTGAGTGTGTTGTTCAGAGACAAAATAAAGATATTTAAAACATAAATGGCAAGGCAAATGTATTTCAGTTACAATGATGACAAATAACGCTGACATTTGGCGAATAACCAAACTTTATAAGCAAGTCTTACCAAAGTCTAAAAGAATGACATTATACCCACAGGCTAATGAGCACTGACTCTTCTGTGTGCATCTGACGCATACATGAATCATAAACTTTACCGAATATGTTTCTGACAGCTGTGAAAGTCATGTTGGCATTCCCTTTTTTCAGGATTTCTTAAGAAAGGAAGCTGTGATGAGACGGACGGGACAGACAGTAAAGGTCCGTCTTTGTCTACCTCGACAGCTCTCATCTCCCTCTTTCTCTGTCACCCTTTGTCTGCCACTTTTTCTCTGTACTCTTGAATCTCTTTCTTGTTGTTTCACTGCAGAGATTGATGATTCAGCCTCTTGGTTCACTTTAATTTATCTTTCCTTTGTTCTACAGCTGAGATCAAGCTGCAATCCTCCGTTTGTTCTGTCCTGTCTGTGTGTGCATTCTTTAGAATACTTTTTCCTTCAGATTTCCTTCTTTCAATAAAATTCAAGTTGTAATTGCACATATGATTCAGCCCATTTTCTTCTGCTTTTCACCTTAAGACATTGGTGCAGTGGTTATTACAGTTGCTTCATTTTATTGGACTTGCCAGGTCAGCTTGGGCAATTATGTGTAGAATTCTCCCCGTGCTTGCATGGATTCTCTCCAGGTACTCCCCTTCCTCCCATAGTTAATGTTGATTCTAAATTGTCCATAGATGGGATATTTGCAATGTATCACACTGCCAACCTGTAAAAACACGCAGACTCCTACTTGCCCCAGGACAGCTAAAATATACTCATGTACCAACATATATCCAGTCTACTCAAATGAATGTTCCTGAGACCTTGTAGGCGTTGTTGTTGTTTTTTTAAATCTGTATTTCAGTAATATACTCAAATATCCTAATTTTTATGCCTAGTGGCCTTCATTTGGAGTAATTTCAAAGGGATATGGACAATGACTTTCTAATTCTATAAATGGAACGTCGCTTCTGTTTATGAAAGCTTAAGCAGTGCCAAAGTGCTCTAAACCTGCTGGGTGAGTTGTGAAAGACCTGGGGATTAACCTATTCTATATTCATACAGTAGTGACTTGTCAGACAAATCCACCCCTCTCTGGTGACAAACAAAATGACAAACCTAAAAATTTTAAACTGGATTCCATCCAACAGTCAGTGAAATGAAGCTGGCTGGAGGCATGAAAGTACCATCAAAGATATTTAATAATTTATCAATTATGTCCATACAAAAGGCACAAGGTAACAGTCGAAAAACACACCCCATCAACAGGGAGAACAGGGAATTTTCAGGAGAGCTAAACAGAAACAAGATAAACCACAGAAATAAGCCAAAATACAAGGAAAACCCAAGAACCTAAGCTCAACAAAACCATGAACCAACCGCACATTGGGTTGTTGGATTCAGGCTTCTCGCCTAAACTAGCTCAGGTAAACTAGACTACTCGAAAAACAAAGACAAAAATACTGCCGGTAACTCCCAACTCATCCAATACTCAATAAACAAAGATTTAAAAGCAACAGAGAGATAAAGTCAGTGGTGATGGAGGCAAGGGAGGAGAAGAGCGGGTCCAAGAAGCCAGCTTGCGATCTTAATGCTCTGCAGTCTACGGGTTTGTATTCATACGGTGAGCCTTCGTCAATCAATCAGCACTGAGAATATATCAGAGACATGAGAGAGAGGTTAGGGTGGTCATACAAACACAACAAGATGATGATTGGATCAGTGCATTGAGGTTGCATTTAATAGCATAAATAGAATTAAACTCCTGTCACTGTGATAAGGTGAACAGCTGAAGTTAGTTGTATTATAGTGTTGATCAATGGAAGTGTCTTTCTGACCTGTAAAATCACTGTATCTGATATATCCTTGTGGCTCCATGGTGCAGTGGTTAACACATTCACCAAGCTATTGTACTCCTAGTGCTGGTCCCAGACCTCAATAAGTGGGAAGGCTGTGTCAGAAGGAGTGTGGGCCAAATAAAACCTGCAGATCCAAGGGAGCAACCAAAACAGCTTTCGTCACGTCTGATGGCTATTACAGGCAGTATATGTTAGTTATCCCTGGCCCACATATTTATTCTGCAGGATCCATTTGCTATATACAAATTTGACCTTTGGCCTCTCTCAAGCTATCATCATTATTACAAACTATAACTATGAACCTTTCCCTACCATAGAGCTGCCGAAATGACAAATGTGTGGATGTCCAAGCTGACATGTAGTATATACAGATACTCCGAATAACCTCCAGGGCTCCTTATCTGTAAGCACTGGCCATCTTCCTCATCCTGAAGCCTCTCGGTCTGTCAGTCAAATACAAAGTGACGCAAAATGGGAAAAATACAAATATTAATGCAGATGATCAAAAAATCCTTTCTCTCTTCTTAGGCTTTTGTGACTGAAATCACTCCACAAAGTGCTGTGATAGATTGGCCTTAATTACCAGCTTAGTGTTTAAGTAAGAGTTGTGGGGAACTCATGATTAGATGCTCTAGCCACAGACATTAAAAGGCAATGTTTCCTTTTGTTACCATTTGCAGTAGCCAATCTTGTCCTGTCAGCCCAATGCAAAAAACACACCATGATTATTCACAAGGAAAACAATAAGCACTTTTTAGATGCAAATGCATGTTGATAAAGACATCAGATTCACAAGGGCTATTGTTTGGTTTCGTCTTGATAAAGAAGACTGTGGGGAAAAAAGTTTTGCAATGCAAACACCCAGATTCTAAAGACATGCAGAGTAACTTTAAAATGCACACAGGGATACGAGCAGCGTCTCTTAGAACCACCATCCACAGCTTATTTTTCCACAAAAAGTGAAGCAAAGAAAAGATTATTACATCTTAGCAAATCTCTTCATTCGACCTCTGATGCTTCGGGTCAATGGTGGAAATTGTTTTTGTGGCCACAGAGAGACAGAAAATAAAACTGAGCTCAGAAGTTTGTAGAGAAGGTCTCTGCTTTACTATCAGGCACTAATTGGTTTTGCTGCCTGAGGGGAGGTGATGGTAAGCTGACGCGGCAAAGGGCCAGAGAGCTGGAGCCACAACCAAAGCTGGAAGTGATTGACAGCTCTGCGGCTCGAAGAGTCATCTGCAGGATGGGTGTTGTGTCCAGATGGAAAATGAGTCAGAAATGTGTCCTGAATGATGGTACAATGTGCAGCTATTTAACAGTGTGTACAAAACTAATAATTGTGTGTGTACTTGGGAAAATTCCAGGGTGATCCCATTCAATGTCTTTTTTGTAAAGTGGAAAAAGATGGAACTTAATGAAAAACACACATCCCATTAATCTACTTTGTAACCCATTTTCTCAGATGTCATGGCTTTTATGACACTTTTGAGACGATGACAGCTAAACGGATAAGCTCACTATATGTTTGATATAGCGTGAAAGAACAGACAGTGAGCTGGAGTTTGTCATAGGAAACCACTAGAAACAAAACATGTCCACCTGTTTTTGTGAGAAACACTTTTAGACCATCAGAGCGATGACAGTTCTTTCACACCCCTTCAAAGGCCAGTTTTAGGTTTAAGACTCCACAGCAAGGTAAGGGTTTGGCATGCAAACAGAGATGTGTAATTGTTAGTAGCATTCGGTGTACACTTCAGCACTGGATACAAAAACATGGCCAGTTTAACCTCGTCTGCAGTCACTGTTTAGTAAAACTGAGCAGAGCATGAAATGCAAGTTTTACAACCCATGAAATGAGACCAAGGCACTAACCACAAAACCAAACACAAATTAGTGTGTTCAAAATCCCCGTTTCTGTACTCTTACTTCAAACTGAAAGTAAAAGTGATGAGTTGTTGTTTACCGTAAAATTTAACAGCAGCAAAAGAAAAAAGGACACGTTGGCATACACACCCAGGAAATATCATCGCTTTCTGTTAGAAACTGTTGAGGTTTCACAAACAATTGTGAATACATATTGATGTGCTTTCACTCTCTGTACCGTCATAGTCTAGCACTTCCACATATTTATGTTTCATTTGCATTGACATTATGATGATGAATTCTGTAGAATCAATTATTTATATTTATGAGCCAGTGCATTAAAGAGCAAAGAAGCAGAACTATTCACTTCTTGTGAAAAGCACACTTTCTGGTGAAGCCGATAAGATATCTGAGGCTTTACTGACATCTTGTGGGATGTCATGCTTTTGGCCCAACATTGCCTACAATGATAACAGGAGGTTATATTGACCAAGAACACCACATGTGCACTGGTTTGGATAGGTTTCATAAAGACAAATTTGATGAAGTTCTAAAGCCAAAATGTGATCTAAAATGTATTTAAATTTAACACATCAAAGCTGATGATAAAATGAAATGTTTAGAGATGTCATGTGATAGATGGAATTTGCAGATAAGATCAGCGCTCTAATTTCTCAATGCTGTTGTAACAGGCCCCTACTGAGCTGGCTGCCAGCAGAACCTGAAAGACAATAGGTAATGTTTTTTCCTATCTCACTTCTGCAAAGTCTCCTTTTTTTTACACATTCAATTGTTCCAAATGCATTTTAAAGTTACCAATGTCATTACAGTTACTCGGAGGTAATAGTTACACTCTTTTTTCACATAGGTTGACAGGACAACTCTGCACAAACATGGCAGAACTAAGAGAATTAATATAACAACTGTGGACAGTTATTTTGAAAGCACTCAAAGCAGCCTGTGTGAACTCGTTAGCTTACTTCTATGCAAAGGATGCATGCTATGCAAAAGTTTAGAGAAAAGACAAACAGAATTGGCACACCCAACATTTGTACTTCACTTGGTATGTCAGTTATATGGACTGCATGTGAAAATTAAGGCCCTTATTTAGCAAAGTTACACATGAAAAACTTACACAAGACAAAAAAAAAGTATCACATAATATGACCACACATTACAATGTGTTACTGCTGTTCATAGGAATCAGTTTTACAGTATATTTTAAGCAACACTACCATAAATCAAGGCTTTTTTTCTTTCAAATAAGAGAAAATCCCTTGCTAAGTGACAGTATCTAATTTGGGAAACTTTGCAAAGAGAGTAACAATACAATCTTAGGGCGGTACAAGACGGATTAAGGAAACCTCCACTTGCATACAATCATCGCAGTGAAAAACAGTACCAAAGCTCAAATACTGTTACTATTTATGGAACAGGGCCCGTGTTCTTCTCATAATTATTCTGTTGACCTCAGGATAATTTCCTTGAGTAGATTCCTCAGTGCTGTATCACAGTGCTGTATGCTCTCATAACAAACAAATCACAAACAACAACAATTGTTGTTGCGCTGTGGCTTCAGTCAAAGCAGACATGACTGACTGTTACCGAAGTGGCATAAATCACACATGGGGAGTTGTGTAATTTTTATCTTTTAGTCAGCCTTCCAGTTAGACTGGTCTACCAAAAATCTGTGAGCACACTAGCCAAATATCTTAATAAAATACACCCCAGAGGCTAAAAATACCCAACAGAAACAAAGAAAAAAAAAAAAAAAAAGAAAGTACAAACTAACTCCTAGAGAGCCTTACACTGAGGCTATGGATCCAACTCGTTGACCTTCCTTTTCATGTGACCAGCTGGACACCTTGGAAACCTGCTGAGTTTATGGATAAACTCTTCCCCCAAATTTTAGGATCATTAAATTAGTTCACCAACTTTTCCTTTCACAATAGATGATGCATAAATGACTCATACATAAACAATCTGTGGTAAAGTCACGGTTGCTTTTCTTGCCTCTGAAATGAAAAACCTCATTTGGCTTGCAGGAACCGATGCATAAAACCAACGTTATGCTCTTTCACCACCCCTCGCACACAAAAAACTGGTTTGCAACCACCAGTTCACTCACAGATGGTGAGACAATAAGCATAGTCCAACATCTGATAATCAGTACAGAACCTGGAGCTTTTTAGAAAAACTTAACTTTTAGAATTTTCAAAAGCACAGTGCTCCCTTTAGGGGAATTTCCACCCCTTAAAACATTAAGACAAGGTTTATTCTTTTAGTTCAGCCATTCTACATTCATTCTATAAATAATACCTATAAAAAACAATATTTAAATCCATTCATTTTAGCAGATTCAATCCAATGCCTGAAAAAGTCTTGAACTTCAGAGGATTTAGAAGATTTACTTTGTGGAAAGTCATTGAAGACTCACGATAAAGCACCTCAGAACAACATCAAACTTTTTTTTATTTTTTTTTTATTTCCTCTTCCAAGGAAGCTAAACAGACTTACTGTGACTGCAAAGACTACATCTCCTTTTGGAGGGGTATTAAATTACATGTCATGTGGTTTCCCGTTTACTGCAGGTTTAACCCTGCCTGTGCTCTCTAGAGCCACCTTTTACCACAAGTGACCTGACAAGAATTGTGGCAATTTATTGTAAATGAAACATTTCAGTGAAGTGGTTTGCATGATAACGACCTAGAAGTGACATACTGGTCTGTGAAAGAGCATAAGGCACTTGACTCAGTGATATGTTTTTTTGTGTGAGGACACACTGAGAGAAAAAATGATCATAGAGATATGGGTTCTGTGGTTCACAGAAACCACTGAAACTTTTACACAAGTTCTGCTTGCTCAATAAGTCAGAATATCTGTTTGCAGCTTTCATGTCTTATCAGATTTCCCGTAAATTAGAAGGGATTGGGGGAAAGGCATTCAATTTCAAAGAAGCTGGTATTTCAGTCGATATTACAAAAACCACGAAGTGAAGTGGTGGTAACTTCAGGCAGACTTTGCAAACAGGTTTGCATAAAAACATCTATTGTCAATGAGATTTTTGTTTCCAGATGATTACCTATGTTGGTTACAATGTTTAAGGGGTCCATGGGAGACATATAGTGCATATTCTTCATTCTATTTACTCATGTGCCTACACATCTTTTAATTGTCTCATTAAACCCTGCTGCAGGTATGACACTTTAACATAATCAATTAACTCACACCTGAGTAAGTAGTTATTGTTGGCACGTGTTGGCGCGCCCACACACACTCACTCACACATACAAACACACACACACACACACACACACACACCTATAAGATTTTTATCATACATAGTAATATACATTTAATCACTACCCTTGTAGTGATAAGGACTTACGTGTTTAAAGGTGACTCAGACAATTGCTCATTCTTGCAATCGTGCAGTAATAATTAACATGTAGCTTAGCATGCACACACACAAAAAAGCTAACAAACACTGATTCAGCAACTGTAGCAATTTGGTTCTGTTTTTCCTAGAAGTCTGAAGTTTTCCAGTAACTGCGTCACATCAGTGTTCTTCAGCATCAAGTTGGCTTCATGTTCCAGCAAAGCAAAGCCAGTTGCAATATTTAAGCTTGTTTAAAAACAACACAAATCCTTATAACAAAAAAAGGTTTGTTTTAGCCTTTTTTATACTACTGTACAGTTGAATTTAGAACAACGTAAAATGGTCTTTAAAAACAATAGATACAAAGTACTTTGAAGTGTGTTGCTACATTGCACAACAGGAAAGTACTGTTTTTAAACCACTGAACAGTCACTTTAGTGTTAAACCAATGATAAGGGCCCGCATAAGATGCACTTCTACACTTTCTAAAGTTACTTAGTGCTAAAAGCCAAGAGCAACTATTTCTAATCCTTTTGTTAAGATTTGGACAATTTGAACTGAGCACCTGAGACAAAGAGATAGAAAGAGCATGCTAATTTAGGATTATGTTGTGGTTTTGGGTGTGGTTACAGGAAGACAAGAGGCATGCCTGAGTTATGGGGGGCAAATCTAAAAACTTGCTGGACTGGTTTAGTCTGACATCAAGGTGGCTGTAGCTCAGGTGGTTGAGCAGTTCACCAACTTCTGTCTGCTCCGGTCTGTATTTATGCCAAATATGCTTGGACAAGATACTAACCCCATGGTTACTAATCCAATGCATCCACTGGAGTATGAATGCATGTGAATGTTAGATAGGAAGCAATGTGAATGTGTGTGAATGGTTGTCTGAAGTACTTTGAGTGCTCAGATAAAGTAGAAAAGCGCTTTATAAGAACAGTCTGTTTACATCAGACTTGCTTAGACGTGATAAGAGCTTAAATCATTCTATTCATTCATGTAGGTTTAGAAAGAAGATATTTGTTCAATACAGCATAACACAAAGATGACTCCAAACACACTTTGAAGCTTCAAAGTACACACAAACTAAGGTGAATGATGAGTCACCCAGGCATTACATGTCTGTTTGTTTATCTGATGTCATGACAACAGTTTATGACAGTTTAGCAACATGAGATTATTTTCTGTTTCTTTTTATCTAAATCAATTTATTGTTCACAGCTGTTGTTCTCATTTATGTCACTTTTGATGTGTAGCTTGACACCCTACAGAAACCATTTTGACATTCCAATTTGACTGAGAGGCCACTGATGTTACTGATATGTCAGTATTTCATTTGAGTCTCCAAACTAAGCTTTACAATTCCCATTGAAAACAAAACCACCACATCATGTGTCATCACCCCCTCAGTTCAATTCAATTCAATTTTTATAGCACCAAATCACAACAACAGTCACCTCAAGGCGGTTTATATTATAAGATAGACCCTATAATAATAAATACAGAGAAAAACCCAACAATCAAATGACCCCCTATGAGCAAGCACTTTGGCGACAGTGGGAAGGAAAAACTCCCTTTTAACAGGAAGAAAGCTCCAGCAGAACCAGCATCAGGGAGGGCCGGGGTCATCTGCTGCGACCAGTTGGGGTGAGAGAAGGAAAACAGGATGGAAGACATGCTGTGGAAGAGAGAAAGAGATTAATAACAAGTACGATTCAATGCAGAGAGGTCTATTAACATACAGTGAGTGAGAAAGGTGACTGAAAAGGAAAAACTCAATGCATCATGGGAATCCCCGGCAGCCTACGCCTATTGCAGCATAACTAAGGGAGGATTCAGGGTAACCTGGTCCAGCCCTAACTATATGCTTTAGAAAAAAGTAATGTTTTAATCCTAATCTTGAAAGTAGAGACAGTGTCTGTTTCCCGAATCCAAACTGGAAGCTGGAACTGCAGAAGAGGGGCCTGAAAACTGAAGGCTCTGCCTCCCATTCTACTTTTAAATACTCTAGGAACAACAAGTAGGCCTGCAGGGCGAGAGTGAAGTGCTCTAATAGGTTGATATGATACTACAGGGTCATTAAGATAAGATGGGGCCTGATTATTTAAGACCTTTGAATTTTGAATTCAATTCTGGATTTGACAGGGAGACAATGGAAGGAAGCCAATACTGGAGAAATCTGCTCTCTCTTTCTAGTCCCTGTCAGTACTCTTGCTGCAGCATTTTGGATTAGCTGAAGGCTTTTCAGCGAGTTTTAGGACTTCCTGATAATAATGAATTACAGCAGTCCAACCTGGAAGTAATAAATGTACGAACTAGTTTGTCAGCGTCACTCTGAGACAGGATATTTCTAATTTTAGAGATGTTGCGCAAATGGAAGAAAGCAGTCCTACATATTTCTCAAAAACATAACATTCAGCCCATTTTCAATTAATGTTCCATTTCAGAAAATGTTTCAGATATTTCAGAAAATATTGTGTTTCTTACACAGTAGGTCATCTAATAAACATATTTAAACACATATTATATTCTTTAATTTTCCTTTTTAAAAAGAAAAAAATACACTATGGTTGTGGCTGTTTTGTGAAAGGCTGTACTACAGTACATGTTAATGCAGTATGTGAGAGGGAGCAGGAGTTATCTCTCTAAAGTAAATCATTGCTGGCTGTGATTTGCTAACATCAAATTCAGTTTAGGTTTATCTTGCTAATAAACCTAATAGATCCCCTTTTTCTGTCTTAATTCTTCATGGCATAGATTCAACAAGGTCCTGGAAGCTTCTCTTATATTTTTATATAACAGTATCAATTCCCAAGGCAAAAGGATTCAAAAGAAGCAAACTTCCAGTTTGCAAACACATAATCAAAAAAAAAGGTGTTTACTTCACACCCTTATACAACCTCCTTCTATTTTTAAGACAATCAAAATGGAATTTACCTAAAGGTCATATGAACCATTCATGCAGTTTGTTTACGCAACTTCGCTTCTTGTCTGATGCCATGGCAACACTTTTTAAAAAATGCTAGTGACATAAAGTCAGTAACTGTAAAAGTGGAGCATTAGAAGAAGTGATTGGAATATATTTTCTCTCCCGTTCAGGGTGTGGAGTCCTGCATGGACGCGAGGGGAGACACACCCTTGAAGACAACACAAACAAAGGAGGCAATAAGGAAGAAAGGAAGAAAAAGACTCAAGGAACTAAACTGCACTAGAGATGTACCTAACATAAGTGAATCTGAAAAACCTTCCTACAGTTTAGTGTCAATTTAAACAGCCGCTCAAGTTGTTTTCCTTATTAAAATTATGGTTGTCTTTTGGAGAAATGTACAGTATGTGAAAGGAAGTTGCAGCCATTATTATTTAAGAATGTCTTTGACTGTTTTTGTGAGTAACATCTTTTTACCCTCATGAGTCATGGCTTCTTTCTTTCTGCTCATGCGTAACATTTTTTGTCACATGTACTGTATGCTTTAACTAATGACTGGGCTTTTCAATTAAGAGTTGTGAACCAGTAAAGGACCAAAGAGTTTATAGTAACTTAAATCAGGCTCAATATCATGTTATAACTCTTAGTTTGTTTATATATCTTGTTGAAATCTAAGATCAGTGTAAGTGTGGCTTAGTCCTGTTTTAATTCAGTTTTATCTGCATAATCCCAATTCAAAACCCAGCAATGTCATAGAGAATCCCCTACAGGAAAGCATTTGACAACAGTGGGAAATCTGCAGTGACTGGCCCTCAGGGCCTAAATGGAAAGAAAAAAACAAATGAGCAAACAGAAACAAGAACACAATGTGAAGTGTGAGAAAGCATAAGGTATGATAAGCAGAAGTGAAAGAAGAAAAAAAAATGGCAGAGAAGTGATGACAGCGCAGGTCTTAAGCACAGCCTCGCTGATTGCCGTCAATGGATATCAAGTGAGCAGCACAGGTGAAGAATCAAGGCTCTGCCCACAAGGCAGACACAGGAGGGCACAGGGAGGCAGTGGAAAAACACCAGGTGCTCACCTGGATCATGACACCATTACAATACAATTTAACTAAAACCTCTAAGATACCTCATAAAAATGGGAAGTGAAACAGACACAATGTCTTTGTGTCGTCTCCCTGACGATCCTGTTCCCTGGAACTCAGAGAGCTTTTCCCAGGAAAAGCACTTTTGTGATTTGTTCACTTAGAAAGGATTAATTGTTTTCCTTTGTCAAAAAAAATGGTAATATCATGCAGTGGCGCAGCTCTCCACTGGTGAGGGTAATCTGGCTCCCTTGTTGAGCTCCAGCCAAACTTTCATGTCATAAATTCACTACAGTTCTAAGCTGCTGCTGCTGCATGTCATCTTACTGAACATCTTAGCAACTTTAAAGTTAACTGCAATGTTTTCATTCTGAATTGGTTGGGAAAAAAAGAATGACCATTTTGATGAAAGTTGGGTGTAGTTATTTGTCCTCTGTCATGCCTGTTTCGTTCATTTTGGAAGCACTGTCCCTGCATAGCTACCTTTTTAGTGTCCCCACCAGTGCAGACCAGGTCTCACAGCAGCCCGAGCTCAAGCAATATACAAAAGGGATGATTTTGGGGTCAGTTCATGCAGCAAGACTTGAAGTTTGAAGTCTAATTTAAAAATGAATCTGGAGCCATGCTCCCTTTAGGTATAATAAAATGTCCAAAAATGGAGTACACCAAAAAGTGACCCGTGTCTGAAACCTGTCACTTTAACAGACTGATTATTCTAATCCTTTTGCAAACCCACTGACTTCAAAGGGCTTGTCTAAGACTCTCAGAGGTATTGATTGTTATGCTGCCAGAGTCCTTACTTTTACTTCCGAACTACACATAAACTCAACCTGAGCTAAATGCTGAGTCACCAGGCTTTTTCCAGGGAAGTCAACTGTCATGTATTTTTTGTGAAGTCAGGAGCATGAGTCATTTTAATGTGACACATTTAATGCAGTTGTTTTGAGTAATTTTCCATAACTTCCTTTTCAGCTTATTTGTTTTGACGGTCGAGGACGTGGCAGCTGTCCGTGACATGCTGATGACAAGGTAATTTAGTGTTATTGAAGCATTTTGGAGAACTGATGTGAACATAAAGAGGAAGAGTACAGTGGCATGGCCCTATGACACCATACCCTCACTGAAAATTAGACTGAGGTCATTTATAACATAGAAATGGATCTGAAATTGCAGCGCTTTCATTTGAAAAGTTGCCAAAAAATGAACTGATATCAAATAAAACTGAGTTCATGTATTTTTATTCAGCAGTGTTTACCATTTCCTGAAGCTGCCATGTGATAATGTGTGATGTGTCTTTGAGAATGCTTCTTAAACTAGAGTCTCATGGGGCTGTCTGCCTTCACATGAATATGAACTTGAACGTCCCCTAATGTTGTTTTGTTTTTTTGTTTCTGCTTGTTTACTATACAGATTCTAGGTATGAGCAACCATCTCAGCTGTAGGCAAAAGATGACAACCAAAATAAATGTAAAATATATTTTATTAGTACAATCATAAAATAATGAAGGACAAAACAGTCCAGTGTACCACTTGCAACATGGATAAAACATACATTCCAAGGCCAGAGCCAGTTATGCTACAAGTCAGGTACTCTTTACATGTTGATTGCTTTAACTGGGATCAGGAGTTGTCCTCCAACACCCACCACCCTGTGAGCAGAAGGCTGATAATCATTCTGGTCTTGGCAACCCAACTCTGCCTTTAGGCTGCACCATACAGTAGGCCCTTGTCAAAAACAGGGTTGTGCAGGTTTTATGGAAAATGCCATTTTTTGTTCATGGTTGGTCTTTTTTTTTTTTTTTTTTTTTTTTTTTTTTTTAAATGACATCAGAAACAGCAGTATGCGACATTACGTGATGGCAGAGCTTCAGTTCATCCTTTGTCATTTTTTTTTTTAATAAATAGGACAGGGGGAATGAATGAGAGAAAGAGGGGGAGAGAAAGAAAGAAAACCAAAGGGAGAAGAGACGGTGAGAAGGGGGGGGAAGAGAGAGAAAAAACAAAGAAAAAAAAAAACCAAAAAAAAACTCCTGGGTCACCTGTATGGAGAAAAAAAAAAACAAACAAAAAAGACAAACAGAGGAGACAGCAAACAACAAAGAGCAACATAATAATAGAGAAAACAAAGCACCATCACAATAAACTAGCTAGTCATAGATATCAATAGTTACTAAATAATAAACGATATTGTGCAGCACGCAAGATAGACAGCGCACAGTGTGCTTTGAGGCAGCAGCCAAGAAAGCTCTTTGGTCTTGGCCATGGCGGAGTTTGAAGTCTGACTGTTTGAGGCTGTGGACAGGTGTCTTTTATACAGATGATGAGTTCAAACAGGTGCCATTCATACAGGTAACGAGTGGGGGACAGAAAAGCTTCTTACAGAAGACGTTACAGGTCTGTGAGAGCTGTCAGACCTTCAGAATAAAACAGGAAACTCAGACACAGAGAACCAGACATGGCACTGAACTAAACAGACAGGTTCACAAACAGACAGTGTGACACCAAAGACAGAACACAGAAGTGGGACCAGGGCCGGCACAGAACAGAAACCTAACAAATGGCAAATCATAACAGAATACATACTCAGACTAAACAAAAGCATAATTCGGCAGACTCAGGACCATGACACACAGTTTTCTACCATCCTTCATCTTTATAAGATCATACACCTAAACTAAAATGTCAGATTTCTTTCTGTTTAAATGTCAGACACCTTCAACCTGTTGTGACATGCTGTCACCTGAATCCACCCATCTGCTTCTTGTTTCACTGACACTCATTTTACCACTGACACACGTCACACGTTAAGAGTAGTAGCAATAAACAATATCCAGGAGGCAGGTTTACTAAAAGTGAAATCATACACTGTTAATTTACACCTTTATTTTTATTTACACATGAATAGCTGAGCTGATCTGGCAGAGAGTCCCAGATGTTGATACTATAAACTGCACTGTAACTAGAGACAAGAGTTTATGCTAACAAAGACAGGATGTAGACCACATAATGCTGAACTGAAATTAGTCGCCTTGGTGAGTATGTTTTAACCTTTTAAACAGATAGTTATGAATGAAAAGAGAGCCAGAGACTCATGGAGAGACTGTGCATAACCATACAATAACAGGGACTCTGAATGTGCAGGAAGGTGTGAAATTTCATTAAAAGCAGTTTTTATCTCATATGGGTCTGAACATGAGTGTGAAAAGCTGTCAGACAACTTCTGACCCTGAATTGAATACGTGGAAGAGGATGGATGGATCTCTTGTAAACTTTTCACACCTGTTTAAATATGCAACTCGAAACCTAACTGCAATCTAATTTCATACAAGTAGTGGTTTTACCTTCACTTTTCTGATGGTTAGTAGTTCCACTGCAGCCTGCTGTAAATATAAGATATTCTTGCGTTAGAAAACATTTTATATCAATGGTAATAAACATTTACATGTCTAGAAAATCAGGTAGAGAGATACTCACTGAAACAACTGGTTGTGTGTTGTATCCCCTAAGCAGAAAAACAGAAAGAGAAATTGAGTAAGCTTTTAGTTGTCTAGAATTAAATAAAATTAGATTCATAAATTAAATTCATAGCTTTTAGTTCCAGAAATTGTATTAAAATGCCACGTGTAAGGTCAATTCTATTTTTTGAGGACGTCTGCATTAAATTCTTCCATGTGTTTCTCAGCATGCAGTACAAATGCTGAAAGTGTAACACCTCAGAGACGCAGTCACGGCTGTAGTTGACCTGCTTCAAACATTCACGGGTGAGAAGAGTCCTGATACTGCTGTTCGTCACCAGGCCAGTCACCGTCTCGTTATTATTCACCAGCACATGACCCTGAAAGCAACATATGACAAAATCACAACACTGATTAAATATTAATAATAACATTAGTTGCTTCTTTTCTTTTCCTATTGTGTCTGTAATGACCAACACCTGCATGTTTTATGTTATGCCTTTTTAACAGAGGTAGAATCCCAGTAGCACAAGTGAAAGTGGTAAAGAAACTCTGGCATGTTGAACCTACAGTACTATTCATCCAGGAGTAGATACATCTGGTTGCCTGGAAATCTGGAACAGTGTAAAGGGTCCCATAAGCATCTTCAGTAACACTGCAACTGATGTCCCATCCACAGCAAAGCACCACCAATGCAGCTGCTAAGAAAAGACAAGCAGATGGGAACACTCATCACTGCAATGTTATACCTTGAAAAAACACAACTGTGTGCATGCCTCCACACCCACACACCTGTGTGACAGAACAATGTTACCTACAGCTGATCATCACAGTTCTTGGACAAGAATGATGGAGAAGCCCAAAGGGCCCACCAAACTTAAAAAATCATCTGCTGGGAATAATTGATCAAAAATACACATCAGGGAAAATTTTTATAGCATTTCATGAGCTAGGAAGACATCATTTCGATTTGACAGCATTTCTAGAATATAATGGCAGATGGCAAAAAGATTACCTGAGGCTTTTGGGAAAGTGTACGAGGCGTTGTCCCGATCCTGAAATTCAAATAAATGATCTCCAATTTAGTTAAATAAAATATATTTCTTAATCTTCTTAATTTTTCTTGATTTACTAATGGTCAAAAAACTTTTTTATATTCCTGTGAGTTAAAATTGTTTAGTCTGTTGTTAATTTTCTTGCTGGGGGTGGATGGGTGGAGAACACTTGGACTAAGACTAAGAAACTCAGTTACATAACTTTGGATAGCATCATATCTGTAAGGTGGTGCTTGGGGAAGTGATGGCTCGTTTCTGTGCAGGGGTGGTCTTTTATCCAGCTATGTGTTGAACACATGTGTCGGACTCCAGGCCTCGAGGCCTGGAGTCCGACACCCCTGAGCTAGGACAAAAGCTCTTATTCCAGGTAACAGCACAGACTGGCATCGTGTCCTTCGCCAGCCACTGAAACTTCAGGTCACTGAAACTTCACCCACTGAAACTTCAAGTCAGTTCCTGTTCAACCTTTGTCCACAGTACTTAACAATAACAAACATCAGATAAGCACATCACACATTTCTGCAGTTTACCATCCATCCTCTGGAGCAGGGGTAGGCAACTCCAGGCCTAGAGTGCCGGTGTCCTGGAGGTTTTAGATGTGTCCATGATCCATCACAGCTGATTTAAAGGGCTAAATGACTCCTCAGCATTTCTTGAAGTTCTCCAGAGGTCTGGTAATGAACTAATCATTTGATTCAGGTGTGTTAACCCAGGGTGGGATCTAAAACCTGCAGGACACCGGCACTCGAGGCCTGGAGTTGCCTACCCCTGCTCTGGAACCTATCCCAGCTGGGGCAGACACAGCCTGAACACATCATTAGCAGGTCCCAGGACTAACACAGAAAACCACTGTGTGACTCGTCATTGTGACAAAACGTTTCTCCCACTGACACTGCTTTTGGGATTAATCAATTAATTTGGGATTCCTGCCCTCTGGGAGGCGCCACAGGAGCCTCCGGACTAAGACCACCAGGTACCGGAACAGCTTCTTCCCCACAGCTGTCAGACTCCTGAACTCTGCCTCCTGACATCTGACCCAC
>NW_005187455.1:1364088-1369752 GCF_000239375.1 Pundamilia nyererei
GCTGTGCCTCATTCTTGCGGTGATACTCGCAAGTCCTTTCCCCAAATCCGATTTAATATGCTGGTTTAGCCTCTAATGTATCCAAGTGCTCTGCCCGCTCAGTGAAGAAGTGCTTCTCCTTCTCCTGTGAAAATGAAAGCGCAACTCCTCGTGGTGGGAGAGGGGGTGGTGGACCAGGTCGGCTGGATAGAACTCACTTTGACGCGAATTACTGAGTATGCATGCACGTTTTGGGGTTTTTTTAAACGTCAAAGGATATGCCATCTAATACAGACACAAATGAAACTGATAAACACTTTTTGTTTTGTTTTTTACTTTTTTCCACTTTGCGGGGAGTAAGTGCACCCTCCCTGCGAGGTGCGCCTGCTGCTTGCCGCACAGGGAGGAGAGATTCTCTGGCTGGTTCTAACGGCATCTAATAACCAGCTCGCAAAATAAAACAAAATAAAAATAAACCAAATACAAAAACACAAGACCTTGTGATACAGACTTATAATGTGCGCCGACGTGTTTTCTAAATTCTATAACACACATATACACAAAAAGTGAGCGAGAGAGCCCTCTGTGCGCCTGCTTGCTGCTGAGCTGCTGTGCTGTCCTGAAGTCTCACACACAACCGAAAGGAGAGGAGAGCGAGCTGCTTCAAAACAGAGCACATTTCATTCACAATGTTATCAATCCAAGCCCATTAAGTTAATTATTTTTTCCTGGGTTGTGTGAAATATTAGGGGGAAACAATCCTATACAAACTGAATCTGTGCACTAAGGTGTAGGACTAATAGGTTATGTTGTGATGATTCTCTGGTTGGGGGATGGATGCTGATATTAAGTGCAAAATTAACACCAATGGAAGATGGACAAGAAAAGTTCAAATCCATCAGGTGCTCAGTTTAGAAAAAAGAGAAAAGAGGAGGAGAAACGAGCAAAAGATACAAGTAAGCAGATGTGACATTGGATAATGGCAGCTATTATGACATGTATCCTGAAACAAGATAACATTAGGATAGTGAAAACTTCTGTTTACGTTTGTTAGCCACTTGGCTAACGAACGTAAACAGCAGACAGACAGTAGACACTGACGTGGCTTATTGAATCTTTTGGCCTGTGTTCAGCACAATATTAACTGGCCATTAAGTGGAAGAGGTGTATTGTTTATCTGTCCCGTATTCTCAATGTATTACAAATTATAATGGCCATTTGTTAGCTGTTTGCATTCCTGTCATAGACACTAAGATCTCTATAACACACTTCCATAATTTCATTGTACATGTACAGTGAAAACAAAGGGCTATATTATTCTATTCTATCATGAGTTTTCATCCAGTACTACTGAAGGGAACGTGCAGGGAACAAAGCACCACAACTTTCCAGTTTTTTCATTGGCTAGGAAAAATTATAGGACAGAGCAAAGAAGGACAAAAATTAAAATGAGCACTCTCAGGTTTCTCTAAATATAAACTTTTAATGTTCCAATAATAAAATACAGTGGCAGAGCAGTCTTCAGATACAGTGAAGTTAAATGGAAATACAACTTCCATGAAGCTGGGTTAGCAGATTTTCATTATGTCATGCAGTATAAAAATGCCTCAAGACCATATTCTTTAATAAAATCTAGTACTGTACACCAGGTACAAATTATATGTATATAAAAGATCCTCCAAAAACGTACCAACTCTGCATTTCCACACACACATCCAAACGCACCTTGTTTGTTTGTAGCTGTGTGTTAAATGCCTGTGCTTAGAATATTAATGGAATGAATTTGGTATTTTAATAGTAAGTATCTTAATTCATATCTATATAGACATTTCATAATAGTATATTTTAAATATATACAGTAAAATAATCTGTCATTTAAACATTGACATGGACATACATCTGCATTCTTATATGCAAAAAATATATTTTTAGCTTTATGGTACACTTAATAAAGACATTTAAGGAAAAATGATTTTCTCTACAAGCTTAGCAAAAAGATTACAATCTATATTAAAGGGGTTACAGACAGTAAGAAGTACGGGATAAACACTTTCACAGCTTGACCTTGAAAAGAAACGCTGGTTTTGTGGCAAGACCTGGTTAAGCTATGTTGCTGCTGGGTTTTGGTTTGAGGTTTCCACAACCTCAGGAATATTCCACACTGAACCAGTTAATGACATGACACTGGTGGCTGTGCAGTGATTATAAAGGCTGAAACTAATTAAACACGAATTGTGCTTGTTTGCAAGCCAAATTTACCACTGATATATAACCTATCACAGAGAGGGATGGATATTGTTCTGATTTTAAAAATCAGCTATCAATATTTATCATTACCTTATTGGTATTCTCGGTGATGCTGATATTTCACAAGAAACTCTCTGAACATTTGTCCACCTACTGAGAACAGGCTTGATTTGGGTTTCTAATTCATTAATAATTGATTAAAAATGGACGCCATTGCTTTGCATTTTTAGTTTGGCAAATCCTTTCGCTATCATCATCATCAGAGCTGGGTGGCTACATTGAGGGCTAGTTTCCAAAGTGGAAGCTTTTGGTTTTAGCCTGATTACAAAAGAAAAAGAAAGTTATAAAGAGAAGCTTATAGGAGGAAGACATACTGTAGCTGAAGCTCTGTCACACTACACCTAAACTAATCAAACTATACACCTCATAATATGCAATACAGTAGACAATACATGCTTCCTCAAATCACATCAATACACTGATTCTCCTGAAATGATTGAACTCAAAACAAAAAAAATGAGTAAATGACACATGAAAGAGGAAATATAAAATCATATTTTCCCAGAACCTGGCAAGCGGTGGCATGTTTATAGAATTCAATATTAGAGATTATGTTACCTTACTTAGCGGAGGATAATTTCAACTCCAACATGAAAGTGGGGCAAAGCAGGTATATTTCTGTAATATAGGAACACTGCTACTCAAAATGTAGAGGAAGTACTGTAAAAAGCTCAAAAACTGTTTTAAGCATATATGTTTGAAGGCATTCGTGATAAAGAATAAAGGATGTATCATCAGCCGGTGTTGACGATGAATAAAAAGAACCAGAATTTTAATTACTTAACGGGCAGACAAATGAATTTCCGATGCTTTCTAGATGTGCTGGGCCTTCACATTTTTACCGGTTCCTCCTCAGGACACAACTGTAACAGAGCAATAACAGATTTTTATACATAATATGCAAGATGAGCATGAGGTTAAAGTGTGTGCAAAAGTGAACAGAAATGAACGAAGCCTGGTTATAAGTCTAAATATTTATATTTAAAATACCTCAAAAGTCCCAGCAGCAACACCAGCACCAAGAACGACACGCTGGCAATATTGCTCCAGTACTGTCGAGAAATCCCTGCAAGAGCAAAGAGTTTAACGGTTCATCTGCTGAAATCTCCAATATACATGATTCTAATCAAAATCTATAAGACAGTCCTGTATCCCTCCTAAATTGGCGTCTTTGAAAGGTGGAAAGTTTAGTAATAGACATTTTTCGACACTCCTGGTCTTTTATCTGTCCCGAATTGTCGCTTTTTTATTTAGTTTGCTGAAGACAAAAGCTCTTTCTACTGAAACCTCAAGACAATTCAACTGGTCTTTAACTGTCATCACCTAAATTCACACCTCTCACAGACTAACCACATAGGTTCTAAATTTCCCTTTACAAGGGACAAATCCTAACTCACTTAGCTCACTGTGAAATCAGCTCGCAATGTCTTACAGTCCATAGATTTGTTTTACAAGTCATTTACAAATTAATAACTGAGAAAATCAGGCTGGGAGTCTGTTGCTGTCTCGTGTGTTGTAATTATGAACTTTCTATAGACTCTATAGAAAGCGATTAGTTTTAACAAAGGCAGGGTGACGAATACACAGCTATAGGAGAATTCAAACTACATTCTTGAACTGGGAAAGTGAGTTTTAAATGTTACATTACTACACAATAGTTACTTATTTATGAATGAGAAGTGAGGCAAGACACTCCTAGGTGACTCATTCATCAACAGGAAGTGGAGAAAGGTGATGTAATAAAAAACAACAACACCATCTAAAGTCACACCCTACACTTCCTGCAGTCATTTATCAGTGGTTGTTTCAGATCCTCATCTCATTTTTCAATAAAAGAGAAAAACTTTCATACCTGTTTTAACATGAAACTCATTTTTAATACAAATCTTAACTACAATATAGTTTTCTACTTTGCTGTTCCCTACCTTTTTCCTCCAGAGGCGCCTGAATTATGCAGTCAACTGTAAAAATGAAAAACAATATCTACATTTGTATCAATGGATAAAAACATCAAATAATCTTTAAATGTTAAGGAGACAAATACTCACTGAAGCAATAAGCCGTTTGTTGTATCCCCTAAGTACAAAAATAGAAAGAGAAATTGGGTAAGTCTCATACGTGTACTGAGCTAATGAGAATGACTATGTTTTTAAGTTAATGTCGATAAATGGATAATTGAAAAACTGTAACTTGTAATCTTCTAGTCGCACATAACCAATATGGTTTATACAGTATCTCTGCTTTAAATTGTTCATGTGTTACTCAGTAAGCAGGTCAAATGTCAGCAGTGTGACACCTCAGAGACGCAGTCCCGAGTGTAGTTGAGCTGTGAGAAGCATGTGCGGGTAAAAAGAGTCCCAATACTGCTGTTAAACACCAGGTCACCCATTTTGTCCTTCTGGTTTGCCAGCACGTGCCCCTGAAGGGAAACGCATGGCAAAATCACCACCTGTACAAAGTCAGTCTAAAGGTTTCAATAATAATGACAGTGTCGACAATAAATCAAGCTCATGAGGTGCTTATAATTTAGAAACTCCTCTTTCCATGTATATTTTGCATGTCAAACACAGGTGTAGCTTACAGCGCTAACGTGGCCAAAGACCAATCACACAATTTGTTTCAATATTATTATTTGCACCTGTGCTTTTCATGCTTCGATTTTTTAACATAGAAGCAGAGGTTTGCTGGCAGAGCAGCTGTTGAACTTACAGTGCTGTTCATCCAGGAGTAGGGACACTCAGTTGCCTTCATCTTTGAGACGCTGTAAAAAGTCCCCTGAGGAAGCTGAGTGGCATTGCACGCAAGGTGCTGTGCACAGCAAAGACTGAGGTAAGCTGGGGAGAAAAGACAAGAAGACCAGATGTAGTGATCTTTATTTGAGCATGAATTTATGCACCGTCACTTCTGGAAACTTGACTTCTTTACGTTATCATGACCAGGCCATATGTTTTCTCTCTGTGCCCAACAGGAGAAGACCACAAGCTACATGTTTTGGGGGGGGTTAATTTATGACAGAACCACTAACATTATTGGATTAATGTTAGTGGTTCTGTCATAATGGCTTGTGGTATTCGTGTGGTCATCTGAGACAGTGGATCAATTGTGAGAGCCCAAAAAGACCATAAAACTTTTTTCTATCCCTGTAATCCCTGCGATGAGATGCACACTCTAATCAGTAAATCTGGTATTGCAGGGAGCCACACCTCTCACGCAATGCAAGTCCTACAGTGAAAAGAAAAAAACAGATAGTGCTGCCTCAAAGCTATTTTCGTGGTATTTCCCGCTGCTGTCCAGTCAAAGCTTCCGCTTTGCGCAGTGCGTAAGGGTTGCCTGCTCCGTCAGAGCTGGCAAAAAATATCACGTGTTTTACGGCAACTA
>NW_005187455.1:1370690-1374602 GCF_000239375.1 Pundamilia nyererei
GCCGGACACTGGCGCCACTGGGCCCTCTGACCACCACCAGTAGGCAACAGGTGAAGTGTCTTGCCCAAGGACACAACGACCGAGACTGTCCGAGCCGGGGCTACCACGATCGCCCCTTGCAGAAAGAAAAAAGAACAAGAAGAAAATTAGGTTTTACCCTATAAACTACACGTGGCTTAAAGTAGGCTAACTACAACACAATCAAAGCAAATGAAAACAGCAGCAGACTGCTTTCAGGGAGAGAGAGAGAGAGAGAGAGAGAGCCATATTTGAAGGAAATTGTAGCTTACTGAGGCTCCCAAGCAGGAGATTTCCTTTACTGGAGAGGAGGAGCTATTAATTAGGACCTGAAAATGAGATCACAAAAAGCAGGCCAAGCCACTAGGAAAAATTCCTAGAGCCATCACATGGGGGATACCCAGGAAATCCCAAGCTCAGTGACATCACTGTTTGCTCTAGGATCTCCTCTTTATTGGGCATACCTAAGATACCTCACCTGCTAGGTGCAGGAAGCATCTGTCCAGGACTTGTCAACATGGCATTTCTGATGAATCTTCTGACAGTGGATTATTAGGACCTAGACCACCTGTAAAACGGTGACTGCTAGAATGGAATCCAGGAAGTCTGGAGGCTAATCAACAAGTTTTGCTGATTCATGTTACATTAGAGATTCCTGAGCAGCTTTTTGCAGTTTGCACTGCCCTGCTCAGTAATGCCACTGCCATCAGCCAGTGCTGTTGCTAGGGAGACAAAAATGTGCATTCCTCGATTGGTTGGTAAATGGTTGCTGGCTGTGACGAGGGGAAATCCTTCAGAAAGAATGTGCCTTACCAGAAACCTCCTTGTGGTTTGTTAGCTTTAGCTGCTGTAAATTAGCTTTAAAACTGTGATAAAAACAGAGAATCTTCACCTTTTCGACTCCGAAAGAGGTGCCTTAGAGCTGTGACCGAAACATTTCCAAAAGCCCGCACTTTTCACAGTTTTGCTGCCACTTGGCAAGTAGTTTGCAAGTTTTTGCAGACAAGTCAGCATTTACCATGCAACTATGGTTTTACCATGGTGGAAAAATTGGCCCCTCGGCGAACAGTTTTGCCCAGATTTTTCCACATTGACGGGCAGGAATAAACAGCATCCAGTCACCAGCCACTCACTAAGCTTGTGTGACTGGGGCCTGACTCCTCCTTGAAGGACACTAAATATTCTACAAGTTGGTGAAATCTTTCGTCCAGCTATTGACAATGAGTCTGAATTTAACTGTGCACTTCATAATAATAAAATACATGCTTTCACAAATCAGGTTAATACACAATTTTCCTGAAGTGATTAAAATCAGAAAGAACATCTGGAAAAACAGCCAATGCACTAACCCTCTCAGGCTCAAATTAAGTTTTAGTTGCTAATGCACAACCAAGTCCTGCAGTGGTACTTCTGAGTAAAAAAAAACTCATAAAATATGTATGTGGGGTAATCAGGTTGTTAGTGTTTAACTGTTGCAAATCTGCAACGCCTGCCTTGAGAGGGTTAAATGAAATATGAGAATGTAAGTATCAAATAGGGGAAACCCAGAATCTTTCTCTGCAGCAGTTTACAGGAGTCAATACTGGAGAGCAGTATGAGATGATAAAACCAAAAAGTAATTAGCTGTGTTAAAAACATGTTGTAACCTCAATGAAACAAAGTAAGAAGGTTAGAAATGGTTATTCAATAAAAAGCAGCATATAATTATTTTATGACTAAAACTGTGGCACCTTTTATGAACATGTCTTTTTTCTAGTCACCCTTTGACTCCATGATCCTTGTTAGCACTGTAACAGAATTATAATTTAAAATGTCCCTGATGAGGCTGGAGATGTAAAATTTCAGCAACTGACAAAATGTCTTTAGTTTTATAGTTTTCTGATTTCCAAAGTCTCACTTAAAGTTCAGTCTATACAATAAACACTACTCCAAGTACTGACTGAAGCTGAAAAAAATCAACTTGATTAAAAAAAAAAAAGAATTTTTAAATATTGTTTTTATTCTTTGAATCTGGAAAACGCATCTTCATTTTTCAAATACCAGACAACTGTGATTGAAAAGACTGAAGTTAAATAAAAACAAATAAAAACAAAAACTTCCATGAAGCAGGTATAACAGATCTGATGAGCTTCCTCAAATCACACCAATACACATGATTCTCCTCAAGTAATTGCACTCAGAGAACATCTGAAAAATGAGTAAAGCAATAAATAACATATGAGAGAGTAAACATAAAAAGGTGTTTTCACTGAACCTTTTCCTGCAACAGTGGCATGTTTACAGGACTTGATAGAGGAGAATGTTTGATGAAATGTAACTTCGCTGTATCTAACTCCACATTATCTGTGCTGATTCTTCACACTGTTATCAGCACTGTAAAAGATCAATAACAGATCAGATGCCAGATGAGTTGGAGACTGTTGCTGACATCATTGTAATGATAACTTATGGTACAATCAGATATGTTTTCATTGTTAGACCACCTGTTCCTCTGTCTGTGCTTGCTATTTATTATTAGAGAGCTCATAATCTTTATGGTAATCAGCTGTGTTAAGAAGTATGTGAGGTGACTGATGCCAGTTTTGAGAAATAAATAATGATTTCTGAAAATACTTCAGTCTACCTTCCTTATTACTAACATTTACCTATTTATAGGCTTATGAACCTATAAAAGAAGGGCCTTCACTTCAAACATTGTTCTTTTTTAGTGGTTATAAAGTACATAAAATGTAAAAACTAAAGTTAAACACAACAAACACATAATAGCAAATGTGGTTACGGTGTGGGCAGATTGTCATTTCCTTTTTGGTTCAGAATAATCCTGACTGTGTCAGGAATAATTGATTGTTTTGAGTAAGTGCTGTCGCTGCTATTATGCCACACTTGTAAATCTCTACTGCAGGCACTCACTAAAAAGTGACAGTGTAAAGATGAACGTAGCTAGCGTGTCGTAAACTCCCATTGTGAAACTTTAAGATGTCGCCATCTGGGTTGCAAGAGACTGATTGTGACAAGTGGTGGGTCTGATTGTCAAACAACTTGCTCAGTGGCAGATGATTTGTAATTGACAGTCATTAGCCAATGAACAAGTAAAGAATGCTATGACTTGTCCTCCTTTTTGAAACGTGGTATGACTGAGAATTACAGAATAGATTTATGTTTTTATTTAGACCATGAACTCATGTGCAAAGTGTTTAGAGAGGTGAAGAAAGAAAGCCCTTTTCCCCCAAGACTTCAATCTCATTGACGTCTTGCTGCAGGTTTAAGGCACTTACAAAGTGCACTAATTTTTATAACCCAGAAGTCATTCTGTTTCCCATCTTTGGCTCGACGCTACAATTACTCTCAGTGGTGATCTGAGACTCCCTTGTTGAAATTTATTAGTGCAGTGAGGGAAGTGAAATGAATTTTAAAATACATGTCAAATGCCAGAAGCTTAGGAGTTGATAACCCTGACATGAACAAAGTGTTGTTAATAATAAACATCAATGAAACACCTGCAAATGCAGCACAGAAGTACCACCATTACCAGCAATGCTGTGAAAGAGAAACTGATAATGTTACTCCAGTAGTTTTGGGGAGTCCGGCAGTCAGCTGTAAAAAGAAGACATCACAAACATTATGCAAACTCCTCTAAATGGAAATAAACATATCATCAAACATCCCTATAAAATAAAGCAGAAGGATACTCACTGACACAATATGCTGTGTGCTGTATCCCCAAGTTCAGAATAAAGACATTTTCAATTTAATGTCATAGTTATAAAAGTGCGGCTGAAATATCAGGTGTAAAGTGGTTACAGTTTATATTATTCCAGTTACATGTATCTAATCTGGCTTTTAAAGTGTCTTTCCATTAAACTATTCATGTGTTCGTCAGTATGCAGTTAAAAA